>NW_015555706.1:432730-433024 GCF_001515605.1 Sinocyclocheilus anshuiensis
ATTTTTATAATATAGATTTTTTTATTATTATTTAAATGTACATAAAATATAAATTGAATTAAGATATTTTACTTCCAGTAGATGTTGTAAGTAGACTGGAGAGGAATTTTTAAGTTCAGAATAAATTACATACGTAACTTTCATTCATGTTGATATTTCACGATACGACCACTTTTAAGTTTGCATTCTCATAGCTGCTGATCATGACTTTGTGTGTATTATTGTTTGTTTTTGTGCATTAGATGTATGGAGACGGTCCTCACTACCTTGAGCATGACGGCATGTACAACATAG
>NW_015555706.1:433055-433578 GCF_001515605.1 Sinocyclocheilus anshuiensis
ATTTTGCTCATAAACAAGCAGCCTGTAATTTTAGTCAAGGAGCCAACATTTTTCATGACCATTCCTCTTTGAACTTTAATACTAAACAGGATTTTTTTTCCCCCCTGCTTTATTGGAAAGTCTTTTTCATTGATGTGAAAAAAACAGATTTTATATATGTACTTTATATTTTAATAAATGTTTGTTTATATATATATATACAGTATATATAACATTAAACACATTTAACAATATATAATTTTAAGTATATTTTTAATATGCTATAATAATAAAAAATATACTTTTAATATACTGTATTTTAAAATATATATATATATTCAGAAAAACAATTATATGTTTAAAAATATAAATGTAACATGAAATGTATTTTAATTTAATAAATTTAATAGAAATATAAAAATATAAATATTATATAGTTTTTTAATAATGTAAATGTATAGCTTTATATAACTTACTCAATATATTAAATTTATATTTAATTATATTCTTTAATAATGTAATTTTAAGTGTAATTTTTTTACAT
>NW_015555706.1:433808-435007 GCF_001515605.1 Sinocyclocheilus anshuiensis
ATTTTTAAGTTCAGAATAAATTACATACGTAACTTTCATTCATGTTGATTTTTAAGTTCAGAATAAATTACATACGTAACTTTCATTCATGTTGATTTTTAAGTTCAGAATAAATTACATACGTAACTTTCATTCATGTTGATTTTTAAGTTCAGAATAAATTACATACGTAACTTTCATTCATGTTGATATTTCACGATACGACCACTTTTAAGTTTGCATTCTCATAGCTGCTGATCATGACTTTGTGTGTATTATTGTTTGTTTTTGTGCATTAGATGTATGGAGACGGTCCTCACTACCCTGAGCATGACGGCATGTACAACATAGAGATTGACGGTGAGTTAACGCAAAACTAGGAGGTCAAAGCATTTACCGGCAAAATTTCACATCAGTTTTGATACCAATTTAGGCTATTATTAATTATAGATTACTTCTCACGGATGAGGTGCATTTTCTTTGTTGTTGCTTGCTAGTGACAAAATCTGCATCAAATCCGACCTCATTTCCACAGCTGATCAGCGTCTGAAGTTTAACCCATGCATTGCCTGCTGTCCTGAGCAGGTTTAGGTCACGCTGGGATTTGGAGGGGGTTAATCCACGCTCCTAACCGGCCCTCTCTGGGATTTAAAGCCGGGTGGGGGTTGCTTTTTAACTAATTACCACTTAGGCATTTATAATGGGACGATTTGTTGTTTGTGCCCAGTCTTAAAGCCATAAACGGTGCACCTCAGCCGCAGACAGATGGAGTCCAGCAACACTTCAGCCCAACATTATCAGTCAATGAATAAATCAACCCAACACGCTCATTCATATTTAATGTAATATTAGTTTACTAGTACCTCAGTTATACTGCTGTATATATATATATATAGCTATATATGTATTAAACACAAACAAAATATTAACCAAAATTATAAGAGTATCTCAATGATACTAAATTAACACTGAGATATATATATCATTTAATGTATTTCTCATTTTAATTTTAGTTTTATAGTTTTGTTTTTTTTTATGTAATAGTTTTGGTTTTAGCTATTTTAGTACTTCAGGTTAAATTAAAAATATGAGAATGTTGGCAACTAGCTGAAAACAATCATATTTTAAAAATGTTTTATTTAATTTCAGTTAATGTTTATTTTGCTGTAATAGTTTTTTTATTGTTTTAGTTTACTATAATAACCGTGTGTGTGTGTGTG
>NW_015555706.1:435101-438999 GCF_001515605.1 Sinocyclocheilus anshuiensis
GTGTGTGTGTGTGTGTGTGTGTGTGTGTGTGTGTGTGTGTATATATATATATATACACTTATTTTAATTTAATTATACTTAAATTGAATAAATATTAACCATATATATATATGGGTAATATTTATTCAATTTAAGTATAATTAAATTAAAAGAAATATATATATATTATATATAAAATATACTTGTTTTAATTTAATTATACTTATATAATTTTTTACATTTAAGTATAATTAAATAAAAATAATTTAATCAAACTGGAGAATTTTTAATGCATTAATTTGTTGTAATGTTAGTTTAATAATACCTAGTTATATAGCTCTGTTATTGTATTTAAAGGCAACATGAAATCAAACCAGACTAACTTTATTCAATCAGTTTCAGAAGGATAAAATCTATTCCTGTCTTTTCTCATCAAGAATCATGTTTCGCTCAGATATGCGCTGCGTTACGGAGGTTAAAAGTGTTACAGATGCTTCATGTTGGCGTGTTCAGTGCAATTCTAGATTTCTCAGCAGCACAAACATGTCAACAACAACAAATATTCAGCCAAGTGTAATACTTGATCTGTTTGGCTCAATATAAGAGTTTCTGGTGTCTTTTGCAGGGAAATCTGAAAGAGGATACCCCGTTACACAGGTAATGAGTTTTTAAGTAGTTGACCAGTTTTGGGTTTCATCCTGCAGTCCGTCTTCACCGAACTCTCTGTTATTTGTGTTTAGCCGCAGCTCTTGCCCGCTGATATTAGCGATGGCCTTTCTCCTCCGGGAATGAAAGTCTCTTCTCAGTTCTACAGTCATCACCGCCGGAGGCTCGCCGACTCCAGCATAGGTGAGTAGTTAGGTTTCACAAAATAAAACAGAGCAAATAAAGTGTAATGATATTAATAAAAACAGTATTCTTCCACCAAACAATGTAGTTCCTCAGAAACAGTTGTGGTTGATACAAAGTAATTGCCGAGCAACACACAAACGTAAACAAAGGTGTATGATACATTGTAGAGTCATTTATAACAGCTTCGAACGCGGCTCAGCCAATCAGAATCAAGAACCGGAACTATCTGTTTTGTTATACAGTTAAACTATATAATTGTATAAAACAGATTTCCTAGTTCATTGTAGTCGAGAACCGCTCGCTTAGACAGGAAGAGATGTCTAATAAGTGCGACGATATACAGGCTGCTGCAAAATAAACCCTTGTTTTTCATGTATTGAAAAATACTGGAATTATTCACCAGATAACTTGAATAGCTATTTATATAATGAATGCATCATTCTGGAGTGAGTGGAGTAATTTTGTTGGTGAATGCATCGAAATAGAAATGAAAAATATGTTTTTTAAAAGGCCAGTTTAGAGAAATTTTGATTGACCAGTATAGACTAGACTTGTGCGGGTATTCAGTAATGCGATATATCACGGTAATGAATATGCACGATATTGTTATCGTGGGCACTTCTAAATACCGTGAATAATTATATATTACAAATTATTCAGAATTTTGAATGCATTTTAAGAATACTTTTTCCATCAACTGGTCAAAATGCACAACACCGCTGTATGCTGCGTGAAAGATGCGTGCACACTCTGATGTAAACAAGCGCGGACGAGAAGCACATGGCGGAACATGTGAGAGACGCTCTGGATGAAAGCGCACTTTCACTCTCTGACAGCAGATGGTGCTAAACTGCAGAAATAATAATAATAATTCATTTAAATGCAGTCTTAAACCCTGTAAACAAAGCAGCTGCTCTACTTTCTGTTTCTGAATCGTGTTTAAATGATTTAAACAGCCATTCAGATTTGTGTATTTGCTATGATGTTCATCACAGCGCCAAATACTTAAATATTTAGACTTAATAGAATTTATTTTCAATCATTTTTTTTACATTTTAATCTGGACTACAACATGCCCTAGATATTGTTTGAAAGTGTTTTGATTCTTTATTGTTCGGTCGGGGGTCTGAATACTTTCCGTACCCACTGTATATATATAAATATATTTGTATCGGTGTTATTGTAGTAAATTTGAAATACTGTTACAGTTTTTGTTAATATTTAGTATAGATTTTAATTTTGTATTTTCTGTTTTCTTTCATTTTAATTTTAAACATAGTTCAATTTTTTTTTTTTAAGTTTTAGTAATTGTGTTGTGTTTGACATTTTTGTTAGTTTTTAGTTTTGTTTTATTTATTATTTATTTTTAGTTTAATTTTAGTTTTTTGGTACTTCAAGTTAAACTAAACAAAAATGAAAAATATTGCTAAAATAAGTTTAATTAAGTATATTTTATTTAAATGATTTTATTTATTTTTTAATATTTTAATAATCATTGTTGTCTGTTTTCACTTTAATTTTAAAGTTTTAGTAGTTCTGTGTTTTGGTACTTAAACTAAATGAAAATTAAAAATGTTGAAGTAAAATCAGTTGAAGTATTTATATTTTATTTATACATTTTTTTATTTAAATTATATTTGTAATAATTATTGTTTTATTTTGATTACTAATTAGTATATATTTTAAACAAAATGGGAAATGTATTAAAATTTGTACTGTAAAATAGAAAAAATTCTAAATCTTAATTTCTTTATTTTCAAATGGTACGCCATTGAGCTTTTATTTCGACCGCTTGAGTGATTTGATTCACAGGAAATGAATGTATCATGAACTAAAACGTGTAAATGCCGCATTTCTCTCACTAGCAGCCTCTGCTCCTAAGCCTTATCACAATATCGGTTATATTTCAATATATCATGCAGTCTTGTTTCAAGGGTTTATTTTGTTTCCCCTCATGCACGACGGATTTGTGGGCTCATGCAGTGACGACACGGAGTCACTCATGAAAATGTGTGTGGTTTTTGAAAAGCATGAGGTGTCTTCATGTGCATCTGCTTGTCAGTCACGTCGACTGATCACCTTATGTGTAAATCAGCGTTTAAAAGGCTTACAAAAAGGCTTTCGTTTCAGATCCACTGCCCAAGAAGATCCGGAAGGTTCCTTCTGGCCTGCCGTCGTCCGTGTCTTCGGTGAGTGTTGACGTGCCCTCATTAGTGTCTGAGCCCAGATTATCATGCCACGTGAAGTCAGTCTGACCCAAAACACAGACACACACACAGACGCACAATCACACACAGACGCACACACACACGCGCACACACACACACACACTCTCACACAGACACAGACGCACACACTCACACACACACACAGACACACACTCTCTCACACGCACACGCAGACGCATGCGCACACACACACGCACTTCCTGTAGGGCTCATGTCACATACTACATGCATACTGTGACCTGCCTGTAGTGTGTAGTGTGTCTCTTTCTCTCTTATGGGTGCGTTTGCTGTGTATGCAGTCGTGCATTCATGCTCGCATGCAGTCATATCATAACACATGGACAAAGCGCTCATCTACTAATTCCCACGAGGCCTTGGACGGTTGCCGTGGGCAATGGTGCATGCTCTACTTCCTGTGCCTTTTCCTGTTTAAAGCAGGGCTGCTGAATTTGAACCCATTCATTCCTCCTTGTTTTCAATGCATAAGACGATAAATGCAATTTAACATATTACTCTCTATGAGAACCAACTTCCAGTAACCGTAAAGTGAGTTTTTAATACTTGAGTCTTCATAGGCCACGCTCCCACTGTTTTTGACCAATGCAATATGATTTAAAATAATAATAATTATTAATGCAAAGAAAGCAAATCTTACAGCGTGCAACCATGCATGATGGTGAGTACATGACCATTTTGATTTAAATGTCGGAATTTCACAGTGTGGACATTTTGTGATTGAATTTAGTGAATATTGTGTGGAACTATACAGTAATAATAAGTTGCATGGGTCAAAATTGCATTGTTGAGAGAAACCACCCCCCCCCCCCCCCCCCCCCACA
>NW_015555706.1:439037-445869 GCF_001515605.1 Sinocyclocheilus anshuiensis
CATAAAACATGCGTAAAGCGCACGCATTTCAATTTATGCCAACCGAGTTTATTTGTATAGCGCATTTTCCACACGCCAGTAGTTTTAGTTTCTCTTTAAATAAATTTGTTATTGCTTGGCTTTTTTATTAATTGTTTTTATAATAAATGCCACCATAATTAGTTTTTTTCTATATGTATGTTTTTCATTCCTGTTCTGAATAGGGTTGCAAAGGGGTGGAAAATTTCCGGAAACTTTCCAAAAAATCCCTGGAATATTCCAAAAAATCCTGGAATATTTCCGAAATTTACTGGAAATTTTCCACATTTTGCAACCCTAGTTCTGAATAATGTTTAATTTAAAGTAATTGTTCTGGAGTGAGAGAAACTAAAATAGATTTTTATGGCGTTTATAATAACATTTAATTTTATTTGCTTGTATTTTACTTTTCTTTTTGAATGTAATAATAAAATTACACTTTTTTTTTTTTTTTAAACAATGCGATTTTTACATGGTGCAAATTATTTTCCATAAAACAGTAATTATACAATGTGCATACAATAGATATTATATGAATGTTTGGCACAATATTTACTCAATTCACTCACAGTATTTGAAAACAGCAAATGGACATAGTTATTAAATGTATATGTAGTTATTAATTTTTTATTTTGTGTTTTTATATTTAATAAAATAAATATAGTTTGTTTAATAAATAAATAAATATAATAAAGTATATTTATTTTATTTTATATTGTTTTTATATTTTATTTTCAGTTAATGTGTATTTTATTTTAAGTAGCGTAAATGTTTTTTTTTTAATGGTTTTAATTTTTGTTTATTTAATTACTATAACCCCGGTCTTCATCCTTGTGTTGTTCCACACCGTATGGTTTTCTTTCTGTGGAAATGTAGCTTCTGATCTGCTCTGTTCATTACAGTAAAATCATCGCGGTGAGCAGAAACTGTCAAGACGTTTATGTTTTCACTGACTAATAGTTTGGGTGTGTTGAGCCAAAAGCAACTTGGAAATTATGCAAAATATCTTCGTTTATGTTCCATGGAAGAAAGAAAGTCACTCGGGTTTGGAACGAAATGATGAGAGAAGTTTCTTTTTAAGTGAACTATCGCTTTAATTGGTCAATTGGACACAGCTGATCATCTCAAATACCCAAAGTACGCTAATATATGTGTGTATAGAAGAAGAAAAGGGGTTTTCAAGCATTAAAACAATAAAAGTTTAATACCGCTTTAAATTGAGTTTTTTCCCCACCTTACATTAGAATGTCAAATTTTATTTTCTGAGCAAAAAGTAATGACTATCATACATTTTTACAACGATTTACAGAAAACATCCACTAAAATGTCATTCACTGTAACAATAGTTCATATACCAACAAATCGTGTCAGGTAAAATATATTAATGGATGTTTTTAAAAAGGTTCCTCCTGGAATATTTTTTTATCATGCATTAAATTGAAAAATTCCATATAATGGTTATTATTACTATTGTCATTATTTTGATTTTAATATGAAAATTTTGTATGTTGTTGTTTTTTGTTAAACTATTGTAACCAGTGTATTGAAATGATTTTGTAATCATAATACTGTTTATCTTGCCATGAATATAGCCATTGGTGCTGATATGGCATTAAATAAAAAGCAAACAAACAAACAATATTAGAACCAGAATCATTAGATGACATTAAAAGACTCTCTTTAAGGATCACAGAATACGAATTAATTGTAATTTTAAATCTTTACCAATCTTTTCCACAATCCTTCAAACCACTAGGTTTTACTCATTTGCCTGTAAAATGTGTTTAATAAATTTAAAATTTAGTATGATCATTTTTTCTTTTATATATTTTAATAAGTACAAGTCAGAGTAAGTATGGTGTTTCATTTTTGCATAAACGTATGTCGTGCTGAACCACGATGGAATATTTCACCCATACTTTGACATTTTATTTTCACAAAGGTTATTAGAAACATTAACGTAGACGCTTTATTTGCATTTAATATGCATTCTATGTGTATACAATCGCTTTTGTGAATTTTAATCTCATAATATGTGACCCTGGAGCACAAAAGCAGTCTTAAGTCGCTGGGGTATATTTGTAGCAATAGCCAACAATACATACATCTCAGTTTCCAAAAATTGACCCTTATGACTGGTTTTGTGCTCCAGGGTCACATATAGCCTCATGAGTTTAATCCGTGTTTACTTGTATGAACTGTGTGCAGTTCTCCGTTCTTAACATTGGTCTTATTGTCTCTGTGGCTCTCAAATAGTGCCTCTATTTTTACTCTCCCTGCCCTCATCTATTTCTCTTTCCTTTCATTTTTCCTCCTGGTTCTCTCTGCGTGTCTCCAGCTGTCTGTGGTGTTGGCTGTTCTCCAGGAACGGGCAGATGGCTCTGTAATTGAGAATGCATCTCTCTCTCTCTCTCTCTCTCTCCGTTTCTCTCTTTATTTCTTTCTTGTGTTCATGCATCTCCTTCGGTCTCTCGTCTTCTATTTCGTGTCCTTTACGCACATTTCACGTGTGGTTCTTTTCTTTGGATTTCTCCATCATTGACATCAGATCGCTTGTTTTTGACCCCTTTGTTGTGTTTAATTGGCTTGTAATTTGGTCGCATGTTCATTATATTAACACTCTTTCATGGCTAGACAGGCGAGCGTTGTTGTTTCTTTTGTTTTAGCGAATAACAAAGTATACAGTGTTTTTACGTCATGCCTTTGTGTGTGAAAACTAAAGATGTTTAAAGAAATTAAACCCGATGGTGGATCGCCTGAACAACTAGTCATAAGAAAACTCCATCTAATCAGATGTGCTTCACATTGAACACTTTATTATTAAAAAAATGGGTTGATAGAGAATGCAACAAAATGCTAGATGAGTAATTTTGTAATTTCTTCTTGACTCAGGTGCAACAATTCATATTTTTGTTAACATAGTATTATTTTAATTTTATTTATTTTATACATATAAAAAATATATATTAAATAAAATGTATAAATGATATTAAAATGGTAGCATTTTATGTAATTTTTAGTGACATTTAAGTTACCGTTTTATAAAAAAAAAATTATATATTGCTACATGTATTTTGTGTATATGACAACAGAAACAGTGACAAAACAACACAGGTGACTAAAGCTGAATAGAAATTAATATTTTAATAATATGGTAACTATAAATATCATATAGACAGAAAAATATTTAATAAAATTGTGAAATACCATTTCTTGACTGGAAAAATATTTAAATATATAAATATTTGTATTTAGTTTTGAGTTTTTTCAAATGATAAATACAAAAATGCATATGTAAATGGCTACAATTATGGTAACTGGCCATTGATATGTCAAAGTTATTTTGGGCACTGCTTGTGGTTCATCGGCGTGTCATTATTTTGGACTTTCCCTTGAGTCAGGGTTTGTTTTCTGATGAATGTTTCCTAATTTATTGCACACACTGTAGCTAAAGCAGAACTGCGTCTTCTGAGCGATCACATGGCTTTGGTGGGCTCTGCGTCACATTCCCATTAACCTGAATCCCAGCTTTGGTTTCTTCTGTCTGGCAGGTTTATCCCGGTTCCACCGGAGAGGACTATAACCAGGATGGCACCGGATACCCAGGATCCAAAGCTGCAAACCTTTATCCAGGCTCTTTCTGGCCGGGTATGTGCGTAGTTTCTGTCTGAGTGATGTCAAGAATATTAGTAATGTTGTAAACATCACACTGATCTTAAAGCGCTATTTATCACTTCATTTGCAATCACTTAAAATAACTAATGACCTTTTGTGTTCTTTTTTTTCTGCCTTTTTAACTGTATTGCTACATGTATTTTGTATAAACATTTCATATTTGTGACTTTGGAGCACAAAACCAGTCATAAGGGTCAATTTTTCGAAATTGAGATGTATACATCATCTGAAAGCTGAATAAATAATCTTTTCATTGATGTATGGTTTGTTAGGATAGGACAATATTTGGCTGAGATACAACTATTTGAAAATCTGGAATCTGAGGGTGCAAAAAAATCTAAATATTGAGAAAATCATCTTTAAAGTTGTCCAAATTAAGTTCTTAGCAATGCATATTACTAATCAAAAATTAAGTTTTGATATATTTACGGTAGGAAATTTACAAAATATCTTCATGGAACATGATCTTTACTTCATATCCTAATGATTTTTGGCATAACAGAGAAATGTATAATTTTGACCCATACAATGTATTGTTGGCTATTGCTACAAATATACCCCAGCGACTTAAGACTGCTTTTGTGCTAAATATCATATAGACAGAAAAATATTTAATAAAATTGTGAAATACCATTTCTTGACTGGAAAAATATTTAAATATATAAATATTTGTATTTAGTTTTGAGTTTTTTCAAATGATAAATACAAAAATGCATATGTAAATGGCTACAATTATGGTAACTGGCCATTGATATGTCAAAGTTATTTTGGGCACTGCTTGTGGTTCATCGGCGTGTCATTATTTTGGACTTTCCCTTGAGTCAGGGTTTGTTTTCTGATGAATGTTTCCTAATTTATTGCACACACTGTAGCTAAAGCAGAACTGCGTCTTCTGAGCGATCACATGGCTTTGGTGGGCTCTGCGTCACATTCCCATTAACCTGAATCCCAGCTTTGGTTTCTTCTGTCTGGCAGGTTTATCCCGGTTCCACCGGAGAGGACTATAACCAGGATGGCACCGGATACCCAGGATCCAAAGCTGCAAACCTTTATCCAGGCTCTTTCTGGCCGGGTATGTGCGTAGTTTCTGTCTGAGTGATGTCAAGAATATTAGTAATGTTGTAAACATCACACTGATCTTAAAGCGCTATTTATCACTTCATTTGCAATCACTTAAAATAACTAATGACCTTTTGTGTTCTTTTTTTTCTGCCTTTTTAACTGTATTGCTACATGTATTTTGTATAAACATTTCATATTTGTGACTTTGGAGCACAAAACCAGTCATAAGGGTCAATTTTTCGAAATTGAGATGTATACATCATCTGAAAGCTGAATAAATAATCTTTTCATTGATGTATGGTTTGTTAGGATAGGACAATATTTGGCTGAGATACAACTATTTGAAAATCTGGAATCTGAGGGTGCAAAAAAATCTAAATATTGAGAAAATCATCTTTAAAGTTGTCCAAATTAAGTTCTTAGCAATGCATATTACTAATCAAAAATTAAGTTTTGATATATTTACGGTAGGAAATTTACAAAATATCTTCATGGAACATGATCTTTACTTCATATCCTAATGATTTTTGGCATAACAGAGAAATGTATAATTTTGACCCATACAATGTATTGTTGGCTATTGCTACAGATATACCCCAGCGACTTAAGACTGCTTTTGTGCTGCAGGGTCACATTTATTATATGTCTTGTGTTAATTTAGTGGAAAACTTTTTTAATTTTTTTATTTATTGATTCTTTTTTAACCAAATATTCTGTCTATTTTAGCAGTAGACATTCAGAATGGACTTTGCAATCATGCATATTTGGTCCAGATTGCGTGTTTCAATTCATATTAGAGCAAATGCATGAATTTTGAGGTATATGTCCAATATAAAAAAGCTATAATTATTTAAAAAATCAGGTATTTTGTGGTCAAATATTTGTGCATCTTGAAACTAAACTTTTCCTTCATTGCTATTTTTATATCTCGTATTCTTTTGCAGTAATTTGTTGGTGATATTGTGAACGTCACATTGCATCACCAAAAATAATTCGTCACATTTTTTATTTATTTTTTAGTATTTTTCAGCCTTTTTTTTTTTTTTTTTTACTGCATTGCTACATGCATTTTGTATAAACATTTAATATTTATTATGTTTCTTGTTAATTTAGTGGAAAACTTTTTTAAATTATTTTCATTTTTTTAAAAACCAGATATTCTAATCTATTTTTGCAGTAGACTTTCATAATGGACTTTGCAATCATGCATATTTGATATTTTCAGTTCATGCTCGAGCAAATACATAAATATTGAGGTATATATTCAATATAAAAAAAGCTGTAAATATTAAATAAAACGGACATTTCGTGGTCAAATATTTGTGCATCATGAAACTATATTCTAGTTTTATGCCTTGCATATCACTGTGCTCTTTCTAATCACATAAAATAACTTAAACTCAATATTTCATGTCTGTTTATTTGATTATTTGATGATAAGTGGCCGTGTAATGAGCAGAGTAATGTTACGTCAGCGTCTGCTTCTTTTGCAGTAATTTTACTGTTAATCTTCCAGCCGGTTTCTTGTGGATTACATGTTGATTTGGTTTCTCAGATGGGCTTCCGGATCATTGGGGACAGTCTGGTTATCCTCCTGTCATGAGTAACTCTCCTCACATCAGTCAGCCGGCTCCATTCTCCTCCATAAACACACAGGTGAGCCCAACACTCGTCCATCTGGAGTTATATTGTGGATTAGAATTTAACTATTTCTCATATATTCAGAGTTTTTTTTTATGTTGTGCCCAGTGCTGTCAGGATTCAGAAATTTAGCTGATGTCTAAGAAATACAAAAAATGTATTTTCATGTATTAAATGTCACAAACTACAATGATTAACTAAATCCTTCGCTTGTCACTTGCGGAATAAGATTAATACACTTAACACCATTAAATATTAATTTAATAAAAACAGAAACGTTTACAATAATCTGACCATCACAGAAAAGGATGTAAATGTATATATAAATAATTTATAATTTGTATTTAAATATATAAATATTTAAACTTAAATATATAAAATGTATTTATTTAATTATATAAATGGCTAAATTATGGTAACGCTACTCAGATCACTC
>NW_015555706.1:446199-461920 GCF_001515605.1 Sinocyclocheilus anshuiensis
TATATGCACACAGATGGTTGGAGAGCAGGTGTATATTTAATAATCGCAACAGACTTAGTTGTGTCTGATCTGTCATGAGCTCAGATTCATTAAAAATAGGTCCTGAACACCTCATCGAGATGTTTTTTTTTTCCTTTCTGATGAGCCAGAGACCACAGAAAAAATGCATTTAATTACCGCAGACCTCGATGTGGAAAAGCATTCGAACATTCCTGATTTTGAGCCTGCTCTCTCGCAGCGTCTCGATAGCTGGATGATAGATACAATAACATGTTTGCCACATGCTCGTGAATAATTGCATGTCTGTGTCTCGTCCACAGAAGCGGCAGCCTTTGCCCCTGTCGCCGCAGAACTACGAGGTTAACTTACCCACCAGCTTCCACCAAGCCTCAGCTGGATACGGCGTTCCCAACCACACGCCACCCATCAGCACCACGGATGGCATCATGGGTAAGAGTCTCCACCCTGACGCCACCACAAACCAGAGAGCAGCGCTCGGCTTCACTGCTGCGTCTGAGTCACTCACATTCACCTGTAAACTTGAGCTTCATTCTCTGTTAGCAGTCAGCAGAGCTGGAAACACAGGCAGCTCCGGCGCGGAGATCGGGAAAGCTCTCGCTTCGGTGAGTTTGGGGTTTTGCAGTGTGACATTTACAGTTTAATGCGGTGATAAACTAGTGGTTGACCATTTCTCAGAGGCTAGTTATCACTAGTGGAGTAAGCAGTGGCTGATATGGATGATCATTTTGAGATACGACTTAATTACACATTTATTGTATTATTTATTCAAAATTTACTTTGAAACTGTATGGATTTTTGGGCAAAATTTGTTAATCGTCAAATTGGCTAATTATCGACTGGTTAATCAAGTTTGCTTGATTCTGAATGTAAGAATAGCCAAATTTTTTTTATTAATAATGATTTTTAATAATTTTAAGAATTAAATAGTTTTAATTGGCAATGCCACACAGGATGTTGAATTGGAATGACAGGAAGAGGAATTTCCTGAATTGCAGTTTTGTGACTAAACATAAATAATTGGATTAATTAATCAGAAGTTATTTGATTATGCATATTTGTTCATTCATAAATTATTGTAGTGTTTTTTTTTTTGTTTTTTTTTAATTAGTTTTTAGGTTTCAGTTTTCCATTTTTATTTTTTAATTTGTTAAATATTTAGTATTTTTAGTAATTTACTGTTATTTTAATTCGTTTTTTTCCTAATATGTTTTTGTTTTTATACATTTTTATTTCAGTTTCAAGAATATTTGTTAAATATTTAGTATTTTTAGTAATTTACTGTTATTTTAATTCGTTTTTTTCCTAATATGGTTTTGTTTTTATACATTTTTATTTCAGTTTCAAGAAATTAGATTTCTTCAACTTAAATGAAAATTTTTTTAAAATGTTGCCTTGGCAACTAACTGAAGTTATTATTATTATTATTATTTACATTTTATTTCAGTTAATGTTTTTTATTTTTTCAATTAAAGTAATCGTTTACACACAAATTAATTTTTACACATTTTCTCAATTGATGAAACGTAATTCTCTAAATTTAGTCCAAACCACTAATAGCATAAAGACTAAGTTTAATTTAATTGCCGCTCAAATTGCAGCACAAAATGTTCACTACATTGTTTTGAGAACTTCATGAAAATAAATATTAACAGAAATTATTTGTATTGTTTATATAATGTTTTCTGGAGCCATAAAATAAAAGTTTACACACACACACTCACACTCACACACACACACACTCACTCACACACACACACACACACTCACACACATATATATAATTTTCTGTATGTAGATATTGATGATAAATATCATGTGATTATTTCTGGAATTATTCCGGATCATTGGGGACAGTCTGGGTGATTCATACTGAAAAATGTATTAATAATAACACATACTGATAAACACAACAATTGTGTATCTCTTTCAGCTCCACCATTTACTTAATTTCGTCTCTTGTGCTTTTTAGATATATCCCTCTGACAGTAACGGCAACAGCTTCTCCTCGAGTCCCTCCACTCCTGTGGGCTCTCCTTCAAATGTTGCTGGTGGGTTTCCTGAAGGGTCATGTCTTTGTAAACGGCTCCGTAGTGCCATCTGCTGTGGGGTTGCACACGAGGCTGTATTGATGTCTGTGTTTGTGTTTTCAGCTTCTGCATCTCAGTGGCCCAAAGGCTCTTCTCAGCCTGCGCCGTCGCCTGGTTTTGAGCCCGGACTGCAGGCGCTGGTACGTTCCTCTGCATCACCGTAGAGCAGAAAAACTAGAGATTAAAAAACATTTTACTGTGAGCTGTGTTGCACATGATATATGCATGTATTGTATTTCTAGAAACATCACACATTATTTATGATCAATATTTGAAATACACGTATAGAGACTTTTAATTTATTTTGTAGTATTTTGCTTCATTTAATATATTAAGTTTCACTTTATGGTTCCAGATAGATTAAGAACGGTTATTTTACACTTAAACATCCATAATGCTCCAGTTGAGTTATATTAATAATGATGATAATAATAATAATAATAATATATATATGAAATCACCTATGAACATCATACAACATGGATAATAATAAAAAAAATCACAATATTTATGATAATTTATGTATAGTGAATTTCATTATATTTAATAAATCAACTTTTTATATTTATTTTTTAAGTTCAATGTGTTGAACCTGGGTTTTATAATTAAAACTAAAACCATTAAAAAATTATTTTCATTACTTGTAATGCATATTAAAGAAAATAAAATGTTTTTTTTTTTTAATTTCAGCTAGTTTCCATGGCAACTGAAAAAAAATTCATGAAAACTAGACACACACACAAACTACTAAATACACCACTAAAAACAACAAAATTACTAAAACTTTGAAGTTCAAAAAAACTGAAAATATAGAAATAAAACTGATTCAAAATATTAATAAAACTATAAAAGTATCTCATCTGAGCAGCAAAATTAACATTTGTTTTGATGGCTGTTAATGGTTTTGACCGTTTTTGAACAAAATTATAGAAATATGTCTAATCAGCTGATAAAAATTTATTAAAACAAATAGGCATAAATCACATTTTTTCCTCTATCTCTATTAGGCTCGCAGAAATAACATCTTCGTTGCCAGTCTCTGTTGCATACGGTCTCGTTGTGCATTTGATAATCTTTGACTCTCTGTCAGCTTAAGTAATTTGTGTTTTTTGCAGAATAAGATGGATGACCGTCTGGGTGAAGCGCTGCATGTGTTGAGGAATCATGCTGTGGGCGCAGACATGCACAGTTTACTGAGCGGACATCCGGCTGGTGCCGCGGCTCTGGGCTCCATCAGCCAGGCCTTCGGGCTCATCAGCCGTCTGCCGGGCCTGGTGAGTGTTTGTTAACGTGGCTCTGTTTCCAACCCTTGTGAGATGCCTGCTTAGGGCCCTATGAAATCTGCTTTATTTTTTCACGAATTTGCTAAATTAAATTTTAGTAATCAAAGCATATTTAATCAATGAAATCATGAAACTTATACATACTTAAACATGTATAATTTAAAAACAAGCTTTACAAAAATTACAAATGCCCTTTGAAAGCATTAAACGTTTTACAAAGCATTAAAAGTTTTACAAAAAATTAATTTTTAGGGCCCTATGAAAGCAGTTTTATTTTTTCACAAATTCTGTTGTTTACATTTTTTTAATAGATCAAGTATTTTTTTAATAATCAATAAGGATGTGTAATAATTTGAATTCACAATTAACAATTTAATTATTTATAAAAAAATTAATAACAATAATAGTGCACTAAGAATTTATGCTTTATTTTTTCACTGTTGTCAGTTTTCATTTTTCTGGATTGTGTTTTATGATTTAATACAAATTTATGATCAAAAACAGTGTTAATCAAATTGATTATTTATTAACATTGTAACAATAACTGTGCCCTATGAAATAGGCATATTAGACTTGTTTCTCTAAATTTAGTTGAAAACTGTCAAAACAATTAGCTGCCATCAAAACTAATTTTAATTTTGCTGCTCAGCAAGAGAAAATGTAGTGAAAACAAATATTGACAATTTAACCGTCTCCTGCTCTTTCCTCTAGATGTCAAATCACAGTGATGACGCGGCAGGTTTACCACAGTCCAGTGCCCTGCTGCAGGGACACCACGCCCCCCATCAGGCTCCGCCCACTTCCCAGTCCGACGCCTTTACCAGTCAGTGCTGCTTTTTTAATTGTAATGCTTATTTCATGACATTTAATTGATTGAGATTCATAAATGATGTGCTTTGTGCAAGTATTTTAGTAGACAAGCATGCAAAATGTTTTTTGTATCATGCATGCTTTTCAGACACGACTTATCTGTAGCTCAAACATGGTGTTAGAAACGATGAGTTCATGGGTTCGATTCTCAGGGAATGCATGAACCGATAAAATGCATACCTTGAATGCAATGCAAGTCGCTTTGGATAAAAGCATTTGCCTAATGCATAAATGTACGTTCATAAGTAATTTAAACATCCAGAAATCAAACTCTTCACCTTTAAAGAATTACAGGATGATTTCACAGTGCTGTTGCCGCCGCACAGTGTGATCAGCATTTTCTGTTGCTAATCTCACCTTGTTTTTGTCTGTCAGGTCTTTCTCTGCCTCGTTCCTCCAGCTCGGAAATAAAGCGGGAAGATAAGGAAGACGATGAGAACCTGTCTATTGGAGATAAATCAGAGGACGAGAAGAAAGACGGAAAAAGCCACACGCGAACGAGGTACCTGCCGCCCCGCGAACCTTCATTTAGTTCCAGGAGAAATAAATATACAGTACAGGTCAAAAGTTTGAAATTAAGATTTTTAAAAATGTTTTTGAAAGAAGTCTCTTCTGCTCATCAAGGCTGCATTTATTTAATAAAAAATACAGTAAAACAGTAAAATGTTTTTAAAATTTAAAATAACAATTTTCTATGTGAATATCTGTTAAACTGTAATTTATTTCTGTGATCAAAGCTGAATTTTCAGCATCATTACTCCAGTCTTCAGTGTTACATGATCCTTCAGAAATCATTCTAATATACTGATTTGCTGCTCAAAAAACATTTCTGATTATTATCAATGTTGAAAACAGTTGTGCTGCCCAATATTTTTGTGGAAACTGTGATACATTTTAGTTTTCAGGATTCTTTGAATAGAAAGTTCAAAAGAACAGCGTTTAATTGAAATATAATTTTTTGTAGCATTATAAATGTCTTTACTGTCACTTTAGACCAATTTGCTGTGTCCTTGATAAGTATTTTCTTTTTCTTAAATCTCATTTACCCCAAACTTTTGAATGCTAGCGTATCATGATTTCTACAAAAATAATAAGCAGCATGAACTGTTTCAACACGTTTTTTGAGCAGCAAATCAGCATATTAGAATGATTTCTGAAGGATCATGTAACACTGAAGACTGGAGTAATGATGCTGAAAATTACAGGAACAAATTGCATTTTACAATATGTTCACACAGAAAACGGCTGTATTTGCAAAATAATTCACAATATTACTGCTTTTTTGACTCTATTTTTGGTCAAATAAATGCAGCCTTGGTGAACAGAAGAGACTTCTTTCAAAAACACAAAAAAATCGAATTCAAAACATTTGATTGCTAGTTGCTAAGGTTGCAGTTGATAAGAGTTGCATCTGTAAACATTCGATATACTCATCGTTCCCACCTCCAGCAGCTTCTGATTGGTCCGTTGTAAAACATTGACATGAGGTACACGTCGTCCCTGTCAGTGTGCCCTGATTGTTTTGCCTGTAACCCCTCTCAACCCTTTGTTCCTTTGACCCATGAAGTCAAGATGACGAAGATGATGACGAGGATTTGCCGATTGAGGTGAAGGCGGAGCGGGAGAAAGAGCGGCGCGTGGCCAATAACGCCCGTGAGCGTTTGCGTGTGCGCGACATCAACGAGGCCTTCAAAGAGCTGGGCCGCATGTGCCAGATGCACATGAACAATGAGAAAGCTCAGACCAAACTGCTCGTCCTTCACCAGGCCGTAAACGTTATTCTCAACCTGGAGCAGCAAGTGCGAGGTCAGTGTGTGCGGCTGACCTCCGATCAGTGCTCAGGCATGAGATCTCAGACACCACGGAGATCCGTCTGTGCTCGGGACACCTGAATGGGTCGCAAGGGGTGGAGGATGGATTTGTTGATTAGAGATATTAAATGCTTGATGGATAAATGCATATGCATTGAATGCATAACGTTCTGGGTTCAATACAAGTTAGATTATTTTAAGGCAAGACACTACAAGCAAAAATGAACTGGTTAGTTTTGAGATTTTGGGCTTTTTGGTTTTTCATAATGTGTTTCAGACTAGTGGAAAGAAAACACCTAAAATACACTTTTAAATGTTTATTTGATCTATTTGTGTCTGTAGATTTTAATTACAAAACATATATTTAAAAGTTTTTTCTCCACTTCAGCAGCACTTGCATACACCAAAACTTAGTTTTATTCCTCTCTATATTCTGAAAGTTTTTACTGAGGGTTTTGTTCATATATCATTCACAATGATTTATATAACATTTTATTCCTAAAAACATGGCGAAAATGCATTTCTTTAAAAGCTATAATATTTTTTCCTCCACTTCAGCAGCACTTGCATACACCAAAACTTAGGGTTTTATTCCTCTCTATATTCTGAACGTTTTTACTGAGGGGTTTGTTCATATATCATTCACATTGATTTATATAACATTTTATTCCTAAAAACATGGCGAAAATACATATCTTTAAAGGCTGTGAGTTTTTTTCTCCACTTCAGCAGCACTTACATACACCAAAACTTAGGGTTTTATTCCTCTCTATTTCGCTCCGCGGCAGATCCCACAGGCCTCCTGAAAGCCACTGACATTGTAATGAAATTGAAATTGCGTGTCCGGTCACAATTAGCGAAAGATTCTCCGGATCGGTCGCGTCCCGCTCTCCTCTCCGCACCACTGGATCCCTCTCTGCATCCCTCGTTTAACTGGAATCAGTGCAGTTTTAATCGGCCACTTCCAATTGGTCTGGAATTTAAAATGCAGCATTTGTTTCTTCTTTTGAACCCTTAAGTATTTGTCTAATGTTTAACATGTAAAACAGGATTAATGACACTAGAGTTTTGCAGGGAATTTTTTGTAGGGCATGTTAAAATTGTGGTAATTGTCTTTGGTGAAACAAAAAAAAATTATATATACAGTAGTCAACATTTGAAGTGGATCAAAACCTTTCTTCAAAACA
Source organism: Sinocyclocheilus anshuiensis (assembly GCF_001515605.1). Lineage (NCBI taxonomy): Eukaryota > Metazoa > Chordata > Actinopteri > Cypriniformes > Cyprinidae > Sinocyclocheilus > Sinocyclocheilus anshuiensis. The sequence goes on from NW_015555706.1 coordinate 453,459, forward strand.
TGGCGAAAATACATATCTTTAAAGGCTGTGAGTTTTTTTCTCCACTTCAGCAGCACTTACATACACCAAAACTTAGGGTTTTATTCCTCTCTATATTCTGAACGTTTTTACTGAGGGGTTTGTTCATATATCATTCACATTGATTTATATAACATTTTATTCCTAAAAACATGGCGAAAATACATATCTTTAAAGGCTGTGAGTTTTTTTCTCCACTTCAGCAGCACTTACATACACCAAAACTTAGGGTTTTATTCCTCTCTATATTCTGAAGGTTTTTACTGAGGGTTTTGTTCATATGTCATTCACATTGATTTAATTCCTAAAAACATGGCTAAATTGTGTTTTCTTTCTGTCTGTGGACAGTATTTTCTAATTTATGGAGTAATAAAAAGAGAAATCCAAAATCCCCTCTGTATAAACCTTTAACTCTAATAAGTCAACAAAATCAAACAAAAATTTTGAACCTGGCTTTATCCATTGTTCAGGAAAATCTATGCAAATTAGTGCATCTTTAACTAGATAATGCCTCATTTTCATATTTAAACGACAGAAAACTTGATGTAATTAATAAACTGAGGAAGTATGGTGAAATCTATTAGTTAATTGCTTTACCCTATTCACATGTGGTGTCTTGCCTTAAAATATGCCCTAGAAACAGCCTAGCAACACCCTGGCACCCAGCCAAGTTGCATTAAATTCAAGAATATTTCCTTTTAATAGTATCTTAGATTATACAAATTTAAACACATATTATTAAAATATGTAAGTTATTCAAATTGATCTTGGTAGTAATTCTTTTGAGGTACGTTATGCAGTATGTTACGTAAGCTTCCATCCTCCCCGCAGCCCACACAGGTGTCTGTTAAGGGTGATTGTGGGACTGTCTGCACTTTCTGTAACTGTGCATGTGTTTCTATCTGTCATTTCATATTTAGCACTCATCCCTTCCTGTTTTCTGTTCATCTCACCTGCTTGCAAGATTCATGCAACTAACAGACTCAGATTAAAGCTAGATGGGTAGTTAAAGGAATAAATGTAAATTGTCATTTACTCACTCTAGGAACGTTTTGAAGAATGATTGTTGTCATACAATGACTGTCAACTCAAAAAAGCAGCATGAAAGTAGCCCAAATGACTTGTGTGCGTGATATTCCTATTCTTTTGATGTCACATGATAGTTTTATTTGAGAAACAGACCTGAATGTTTCTCATCTGTTGTAGTTATCACATTTTATTCACACCACAACACCAAAGAAACAATTGTGGTGTCATTGATGTCAAACTTGGTGCAAACTATAGAGTTATTTTAGCTTTTTTTGTATGCTATTATAGTTTTTATTTTATATCGTTTTTTTTTTTTTTTTCATTGTTTCTGTATATATATAATATATGATATTTCAGTATAATATTTAAATTTAATGAAATATTTTATTTTCATATTTACATTTTTTCAAATATAAGAAAAGAAAACAAATATTATATATATATTTAATAAAACATAATTACAATATATAAAGTAATATTTATAATTTCATTAAATTCTTCATTAGTTGCAAGGTTCTGTTCAACTTAATGAAACCGAAACGGTTCATTTAGTTGTAGAATGGACTTAATGAGAGGCTAAATGAGTTAACGAGGTGACTAACGAGCGCTTGGTCGCCCCTGGCAGCAGCGTGTCGGAGGAGTGTCTGACGGTGGAGGAGAAGGAGCAGCGCGAGCGAGAGCGGCGCATGGCCAATAACGCTCGGGAGCGGGTTCGTGTGCGCGACATTAACGAAGCCTTCAGGGAGCTCGGCCGCATGGTGCAGCCGCACCTGAAGAGTGACAAGGCTCAGACTAAACTCATCATCCTCCAGCAGGCCGTGCAGGTCATCCTGGGCCTGGAGAGACAGGTGCGAGGTAGGACCAACCCCTGTGAGCCGCCACCGTCCTGCCGAGAAACACCAGACACACACCGCCGCTGCTGCTGCTGAGAGCCGCCGCCGCCGCCTCTTTCCTCGCTTTGGCTGCCGCTCGCTGTGTGTTTGTGTGATGCTGATCTGTGTGTGTCTGATGCTGACCTTTAGCATCTTTCTGCACAAGTCCTGCCTCGCTTAACGTGATTTACGCAAGTAGTGACATTTGCTCACATTAACATTCTTAGCAATCCTCAGTTACGGTTTGAGCTGATTGATTATGATTGGATCAACCAAATATATTAGGATTAATCTAAAAAAAAAAAAACACGTCTAAATCATATTTCACCCAAAAATAAAAAAATAGCAACAACAACACCACAGTACATGTCCAAAAACTATATGTGACCCTGGACCACAAAACCAGTCATAAGTGTCAATTTTTTTAAAATTGATATTTATGCATCATCTCAAAGCTGAATAAATAAGCTTTCCATCCATTGATGTGTGGTTTGTTAGGACAGGACAATATTTGGTCGAGATACAACTATTTGAAAATCTGGAATCTGAGGGTTTTTCAGTTTTTATTTCCAGTTACTAATTCTAACATATTTCAATTAGTTGCCAAGGCAATGTTTTTAACATTTTCTAATCTTCATTTCAATTAACAAAAATGTTTTAATAGTTTTAGTTTTAGTTAATGATAATAACCCTGGTGCAAACATGTCTTGATGCGACAAGTATGAATAAACGCATGCACAGATGAGACTTTCAGTGAATAAAGGTTTAAATAGTAGTCATTTCCTCACAGAACATGATCATGTGACTTCAGAATAGTGCACTAGTCATATGGACTACTATTATAACATGGTGCTTTTTTGTCATTTTTGGAGTTGACAGTTGCACTTGTGCTCATTTCCATAAAAGAAGCTCATGACCCATGATGGTTGAGTAAACTATGACATTTTGATTATTCCTTTAAGACTATTATGAATGCACATCCTGATTTCCACAGTGGAGATCATCTAGATGCTTCTGTTTGTCTTTCCAATTGTTCAGTCCTTTAAAATCTGCCTTCATACATCTTATAGTTTTCTTTTCCGTCCTGTTTGACTGTTGCATGTCTGCTGAGAAAACGCTTTTTCAGCAGGCATTAACCCCGCAGATTAGAAGAGGCGGACTTGTTCTTTTGTGTTTCCTTAATGTTTTACTCGCTTTGGTTTGTGATGGTCTGATTAATGCTTGCATGTCATGTTTAACCCTCTGTTTGCCAGGTTGTTTTTCTTTTTACCCATCTCTCCATCTGTTCTTCAGCCCTTTTCTTTGCAGATACCCCAGCGACTTGACTTACTGCTTTTGTGCTGCAGGGTTAGCAGTGGTGTAAGATCAGGTATTGTAATACTATGGTACTATCAGTTTTGTTAATTACCAATTATGATTTGTGGCATTTCATGACACGTTCATTTTTTTATTATAGAAACCGTGAATGTGAAGTCATACAACTTGATTTATAATTCTCATTATTCGTAAAGGTAAATGTCATTAGATCCTTTACTGTTTATTATGAATAAATAGTGTTACCCTGAGGTATAAATACTTAAAAATATGTACAACAAACTGTATTATATCCTTTTGTTATAATATATTATTATTATTATTATTATTATTATAGTAGTTTAATATTAATATATTACATTTAAATTGTATAATATTATAAATATATAAAAATGAACAAAATATATACAAATATAATATAGTGTTACTATATAAATATGATATTCTTGTTATATAAAAATATTAATATAAACATTAATTTTACATCACATAATATAAAATATATATATAGAGTATAGAATAAAAAGTATAAAAATATATAGAATAACTTTTTTAATATAGTTATATTATAGCATATTATATGATATTCTTGTTATATAAAAATATTAATATAAACACATTAATTTTACATCACATAATATAAAATATATATATAGAGTATAGAATAAAAAGTATAAAAATATATAGAATAACTTTTTTAATATAGTTATATTATAGCATATTAAAAAAATTCATTTTGACATATAAAATTATATTACATTTTAATTGTATAATGTATTATATAAAAATGCAATGTATATAAAATGCATAGTATAACGATTGTTTATGATATAGATATAGCATGTTATAGCATATTAAAAAAATTCATTTTGACATTATATAAAATTATATTACATTTTAATTGTATAATGTATTATATAAAAATGCAATGTATATAAAATGCATAGTATAACGATTGTTTATGATATAGATATAGCATGTAACAGAATAGTGATTTTTTAAAAACATTTTTACATAAAAATAGTGTTAATTTTTAATTGCATAATATATTATATAAAAATACAATGTATAAAATATATAAGAGTTAAAAATACAGTGTAAGTATGTCTTATGCGTCACATTGTGGTGATGAGAATATTTCTCAGTCCAGTAATTCTTTGTTTTTGGGATGAATTATGAGTCTGATGTGTTCTTCTTCACAGGTTTTGTTCTAGTAACTCGAGTAAATCACGTGGTGCTTTCTTCCTCCCACATGCTCTTATCATTATACATGTGTGAATGTTTGAGGAGCTTAATCTGACAGCACAGACTAACATCTGATCTCTGTCGCTGTTTTGTTCAGAGCGTAATCTGAACCCGAAGGCTGCGTGTCTGAAGAGGAGAGAGGAGGAGAAGGTCACAGGAGACCCGCAGATGCTGTCAGGTCTGGGAGGAGACGGACACGGCCATATCTAACATTCAGGTGAGCTTCACATCTGGGATTATGATGCAGTTGAATATTCATGTTGGATTCATGCATTTGCCAGATGCTTTTATCCAGAGTGAGCTGCATTGCATTGAAAGTATAAATTCGATTAGTTTGTGTTCCCTGCGAATCAAACCCAGTGATTTTTTTCTATGTCCTATGAAATCAGTTTTATTTTATTCCCCAAATTCCATTTTGTTTAGTTCCAAATTTCATTTTTTTCTGTTTTAATTATTCAGGATTCCATTTTTTTTTTTTTTTTTTTTTTTTTTTTTTAATTAAAACTGAAACTTGCATAGTTTAACTAAAATTGCTTTAATTGTATAAAATATCAAAATATATATATTTTTTTTTTTATTTGTTCATTTTTCTGAATTCTGTTTAAATGGTTAAATTTAAATTTGATAAACGTTTAACAGTAATTAAATTTTATTGCCCTATGAAATCCTTCTTTTTTTTTTTTTTTCTCTCCCCAAATTAAATTTTTTTCTGTTTTAATTATTCTGGATTCCATCTTTTCCATTTTATTTTTTTTTCTGAATTCTTTTTCGTAGTTAAAATTGTATTAATCAAAATTAAAATCATGAAACTTGTTATTAAAAATGATTAAAAGTTTAACAAAAAAAAATAATTTTAGGCCCTATGAAATACTCCGACAGCATTTTAGTGTCACGTTAAAAAATAAAAATAAGATTATGAGATTAAAGTAATCAAAATTAAAATCATGAAACTTATTATTAAAAATTATTAAAAGTTTAACAAAAAAAAAAAATTTTAGGCCCTATGAAATACTCCGACAGCATTTTAGTGTCACGTTAAAAAATAAAAATAAGATTATGAGATTAAAGTCGTAATATTTTGAAAATAAAAGTCAAACTTACGAGAATTCAGTCGTAGGAATTTTCGAGATTCAAATTATAATATTTTGTGTAAATATATGTGGGATTATTATCAGAAATCTTACCATTTGTCATATACTCGCAGGGACAGTATGCTTGGAAATAATATTTCACGTCTTTTAATGCATTTATTATTTGTATTGTGCAGCCACCCAATAATAGCAACAAGCTTTGCGCTTTTGGTACTTTTAATATAAAACAAAGACTCTACTTTTTATTTTATTTTACTTTATTCTCAAAATATTTTGACATTATTCTCAAAATATTACGACGTTTTTTTCTCAAAATATTACATTAATCTCGTAATCTTAGATTTTTTTTTTTTTAATTTAACGTGGCACTAAAACGTATGGGTGGGAATCACCAGAGGCCTCACGATACGATATTATCACGATGCTTTTGTCACGATACAATATTGTTGCGGTTTTAAATATATTGCGATATTCTGCGATTATATTGCAATTTATTACCTTTTTCCAACTTCAAATTATGTCCCCAAAGGAAAACTTTGCCAACATCTGTTTTAACTAAAAAGAAACATTTCTCAGTTTGTTTATCTCACTTCAGTTTTATTGTTGCAGTGCAAAATGGGATTGTCAAGCAGACAAACTGACCAACACTTTCATGAAAACCTGTCATAAATGTTGTATGCACCTGGCAAACTCAACTATTTGTATGACAGTCTAATCGAGTCCACCTTAGTTAAATGTAAACAGGTATGCACTGCTGTGCTACTACAGGTATTTTGAACAGTGCAACTTGAAATTGTACTAAAAAGTTGTGCAGACCCTTCAGCAATTGGGGCATTTGAAAGTAAATTACTGTTAAATTTTAATTAAATTAAATAAAACATGTAGTCTTACATCTAGGGATGCACCGAAATGAAAATTCTGGGCCGAAACGGAAACCGAAAATTCTGGATGCACTTGGCCGAAAACCGAAACTGCTTTGTAATGATTATTTATTATTTTATGAAATAATATAAAGTAATTTTGTAAGACTTTATTTCAAATTGAACTAAATTTTAATGATACTGAATTAAAAAAAACCCAAGCCAATAAAATAACCACACTTTTACTGAAAGTAACACAATAAAGCTGGACAGAATTTATATTAATATTGATAACCCTTTACAATAAGGTTCATTAGTTAACTACTTTAGTTAATGAACCAAGAATGAACAATAGTTCTTCAGCATTTACTAATCTTACTTCATGTTAATTTCAGCATTTACTAATGCATTATTAAAATCAACAGCTGTGCTTGTTAACAGTTAATGCACTCTGAATTAACATGAACTAACAGTGAATAACTGTATTCTCATTAACTAACATTAAGAAAGATTAATAAATACTGTAATAAATGTATTGTTCATTGTTTGTTCATGATAGTTAATACATTAACTAATGGAACCTTATTGAAAAGTGTTACCTTAATATTAAATATCAATATATTATTTTTATTCACTTCTATGTAACAGAATCAGATATAAGTTGTTGTTGTTGTTGTTTTTTTTGACTAATTATCCAAATAATGTTTAGTCCTACAAAGCTATTATTATCAGGAATATTGAGCGGAGCGTCAAACCGCGCAGTGACGAGGAGAGTGAAACATGCGCGCTGAACACTATTATTATTATTATTATTATATGTAGCCTATATTTTCGGTGCATCCCTACTTGCATCCCCTCCTTGTTTACAAATCCGAAGCAAGTCCATACATCCGCGGGGCTTTCCTGATAACTTTCCGCATGCCGCCCTCTTTATTTTACTAACTTACTGCATGCTGCAGGTGACCCCGCTGACCTCACCAGAAAAAACTCAACACCACCATCTAGTGGATTGTAAAGAAATTGATTTTATTATTCTACCAAATAGTATAATAAAAGATCGATACTTGGCGTCCGAGTATCGATACAGTAATGCCGCGGAAATTATCGCGATACTATGCTGTATCAATTTTTTCTACTAAAACGCTGTCGTAAAATACTCTTTTCCCCACAAATTATTATTTTTTGCAAATTCCATGTTTAAAAATCAAAAATAGTGTCTAATCAATTGAATTCAGAAAACTTTAGCAATTTAATGTCATTCTTACAATAATACGGCCCTATGAAATGTTTTATATTTTTTTAGAAATTGTTGTCTTTTTAAAATTTTTCTGGATTTATGATTTAATATAAAATTATCAAAATTGGTGGTAATCATATAAAGACATAAAACATTAACAATTTAATATCTTTAACCATTTAATTTAAAATCTTTTAAAATGTAATCAAATGCACGTATGCATGCACTTAAAATTAAAACACGGGATAAAAATTGTGTGATTTTTCCCTAAAATTAAATGTTGTGCTGAAGCAAGGAAAAAAATCTGGAATGGATTCATAGTTCATTGTTTCGGCTTCCACCACAAACGTTGCAGTGCGACTCTGTTTTTGCTCAGAATGAATGAAAACCAGCTTTTACATCTTGAACGTCTTTGCAAACGTATTTAGATGAGCTTCTAATGTTGTTTCTGTGTTTTTTCTCAGATCCTGATGTAAGGAAGCTCTCCGTCGACGTGGCCTTATCTTCCCGTTCTTGTTCCAGAGTCCACACACACACATACACACACATTCGTGATTTATATACTATAAACAGATGTGTTGAAGACACGCACACACACACACACACAGTAACTTCCCGAGCTGCTCGTTGGGCTCGTGATCATGGACCATCGGTGGAAACAGCGTCTGCGAGCTCGGACCGTCCTGCTGTTTGATGCTGTGATGTTAGATTTACAGTGTGCTGTTCTATAGCACACACACACACACACACACACACACACACACACACACACACACACACACGAGCAAGCACACGC
>NW_015555706.1:462049-466650 GCF_001515605.1 Sinocyclocheilus anshuiensis
TGTTCTATATCTCACACACACACACACACACACACACACACACACACACACACACACACACACACACGAGCAAGGTCAAGCTCCGCTGCGGGAACAGATTCCTTTTTTTTTTGTAGTTCATGTATTCAAGTTTGGCTTTCTTTTGTACCGTTTTGTGTTTATGATGTAGAGAGAAATGTTCAGTTTTGATACGCAATGTTTTTGGTTCTGTTTGGGGATCGCCACTAATGCGTGAATCCCTCAAAACCGCTCGCATTTCACCTCTAAAAATAAAAGGAATTATTTTTTTTAAGGAAATTTAAGCCTGTTTTATGGAACGTTAATATTATTATTTTTTATGACCAACACATTTGCCTCAAATTCTCATTATTGTAATGCAAAAAAATAAATAAATCTTTACGGTAAACATTTTTTACATGTAAATGATACATACATAGTGTTTATTGTGTCCTTTATGCTTATTTTTATTTTTTTACGGTCTTACATTACATGTATAAGGATATAACAATACAAAAATAAAACACTTGGACACATACATTAAGATAATGGTGAAAATTCATAATGATCCTAAAAAATAGGCTTTATTTTCTTCAGGTAAAATACATTTATTTTATTTTATTACCATTTTATATTTTATTATATCAAATATTATTAAATATACATTTATTTTATTTTATTTTGAGGGGGGTGAAATATCTGAATGTGTTTTTGTTTTTCACTCTAATATCTGCGATCATACAAAAAAAAAATTTTTTTTAATTAAATTAAGCCTGTTTTACAGAACATTTCATTCTCACATTTTTATGACCAACACATTTGCCTCCAAATTTCATTATTATAATGCAAAAAAAAAAACGAATGTAAAAAAATTTAAATGTAAGTTATTACACATTGAGAGTTTAGTTTTTGTGTCCTTTATGCTGATTTAAATTTAAATCATCGTGTTACAGTATTTTTACTGTATTGCATTTAAAAAACATGTAAGGATATAATAATAATAATTACAAAAACACTCAAGAATAAAACACTTGGACACATTAAAGTAATGAAAAATAATGCAAAAGTCATAATGATCCTAAAAGTAGGCTTTATTTAAATTTTTTCAGGTAAAGTATATTTTTATTTTATTTACTTTATTTTTGGGGTGAAATATCTGACCGTGCTTTTATGGGATTCGCTCTAATATCTGCCACCATTCACCAGAGTATACCAGAGCTTGCGTTTTTCATTGTGGATTTCTGAAGTATTGGAAAACGCTGGATGATATTTTCTTTTTTTGTGTGCGTCTCATTTAGAAGTAACGAACCGAACCGAACCACGCGTATCTGAACTGCAGAGAAAACCACTCGGAAGCGTCTCTTTATGCAGATATGTGACTAAGTCTGAGCATTTCAGCCGTGTATTATCAACACGTTTCTGAGGCCAGCTATCAATTAGCTTTGGATTTACGCAAGCCGGACTCAAACTCAATCTAACTACTCGGATAGTACGTAGTTAACAGATTTATTAGCGTCGTGCTGCGCATTTGATCAACTCAACATGTTGATTCATGAATTTGCTGCCACTTCATGTCAATATTTCTACACAAAGTAGAGAAAAATAGATCGCGATGGGTCTTTACAAGCCGACCCGGAGTTGTTGTTTTTTTGCTTCTTTTATAAAGTTCTGTTAAATGTTTGTGTTTACTTGTTTTTGTTATTATCTGTGTTGATTTTAAATGTTAGATAAATGGCAAAGCTAGTGCTGAAGTGCGCCAGGAACAAATTGTTTCATATTTCTGAGCTTGGATATAATTTGTCATTTAGAGATGCCAATTTTGCGTTTAACACACAGAAACGTTCCTTATTGTTTATAAGGTGAATAATCACTGTGCCCAAATTTTGCAGAAACGACAGTGGTTTCATTCTTGATGTTTTCGATCCAGATTGAAAGGAAACAGTTGAGTTTATCTCTAGAGATCATTTTCTTTTTCTTCATTAGTACTAACATCGTCTTTTACAACTAAAAGATGATTATATGAATTATTCTTGTTTATGTATTGCAAAAATGTAAACTCTTAAAGGAGAGCGAGAGTGGCCTTCCTCATTCTCCGGCCGCGGGGAGTGATTTTGTACTCGTGCCTGCATCGTTTTGTTCAGTTTTATCCTGGAGGCAGTCAGGTTTTTATTCAGACGTCACGTCTTGTGGCTTCAACTTGAGAATATTTTATAAATTCACATGAAGAGGGACGTGAGAATTCCAGATGTATGTTAAGTGAATTCTTGCTCCTCTTGAGCAAATAAAGTACTTTCTTTGTAAACATGGATCTGTTTGTCAATTCTGTTCGTCCTGCTTCAGCTGGAGCTTCACGAGTCAAATCTTGACTGGTTTTTATCAAGTTAAGGTCAGAATAACTGCAGCAATATCTCCAGATGAACACTTACTGGACTGAAGCAGCTCAGCTTTACTTGATTCTCCATCAATCATGTTTTAGAGTCTCAAATCTGATCCTCAGGATCTTTTGAGGAGCGTTTGTTTCCAGAAGCTTTACTTTCACTGTTCCTCAGCGGAGGAATGATCTTCACAAGCCTCCAGAACATCTCACATCTGAGGAGGAGCCTTTATTTCTTCAGCTCTCAATCACTGCATTATATGTTTGGAGCATTTCAATCTCATCTTACTATTACTGGAGATATAGAGCGACGACTGATATTTAGATCATTTATGTCAGTCAGTATGCTGAACTGTTAGAAAGATCTCACTGATTTACATTACAAGCAGCAGAATTACATCACTTTTTGGTCATATAAATATGCACCAAACTGCATGTTTTTGCTCAGTTTTGGGCCTCTGAATAAAACTGAGGATCATATTCTCCCTGTATCATGCTATATGAGCCATAAAAGACTGATGTAGGAAATATGAGAGGCTACTTTTAAAAGATTATTTTTAAAAATTGTCCAAAAGTTGAGATTGACTGATAGATTGAACATTAGAAAAGACGCACATTATGAACAAGTTGCGCAAAATACAAAAGATGCAAGAAATCAGAACGCGTAAATATGACCAAATAAAGTGCTTTACGTTCAGGATGCTGCACATGTATTATTAGAGAATATCAGTGTTGGGCACGAGGATTACTTTTCAAGTGACTAGTAAAGTAACGAATCTGAGTTACTTTTTCAAATATGTAACGCCCGTTACTTTGTTTCTCATGTATTGTCTGAAAGCTCTTCTGTCCTCAAGTTGAGAGGAATCAGGAGTGAGTGCAGAAGCGTTGTAGTTCTAGACTAAATGTCCACATTTAGCACAAAACAGATTCGGTATTCCTCAAACTTACTTTTTAGGGAGTACCGCAATATTGTAATGCATTACTTTTTAAAGTAACTTTCCCCAACACTGGAGAATACACAGCACTGTTAGAATGTTGCATAATATATATATATATATATATATAGATAGAAATGAATTGTGTTCATACGCATCTTCTTTGTGACGTGTTACTTTAAACCTTTAAGACAGAAATAAAAAATAAGACTTTATAGCACAATTTTAAATAAAATTAAAATAAATGCAATTTAAATTAATTTATCGTGCTTTATTGTGTTTGTACGCATCTTCTTTGTGACGTGTTACTTTAAACCTATAAGTCAGAAATAAAAAAAGAAGACTTTATAGCGCAATTTTAAATAAAATAAAAATAAATACTAAATTAATTTATCGTACTTTTAATTTGGAGACTTTTACTCTGTACCAGCCCCTCGATAACGAACTTCCGGCGCAGCTCGCTCAGTTGATGACGCTACATCCGCAGTTTCCTGTGCGCTTGCTCTAGCCGTCCTCCTCGACACACGTCTGATCATGTTGGGCAAAATAATCGGACAGAAATACGTGTCTGTCGCAAAAACATGGTAAGAACACGGTAAACCTCCGTACAGCGAGAGAACCCTGATATTTAATGAAAATAATGCGTTGGTTTTTATTAATAGTGTTGTCCTTGTGGCGACCAGACTAGCCTGCTAAAGCTAACGAGCTCAGGTCAACTTTACCTCTTACTGTATTCTTGCCTTTACCTTCGTGTGTTTATTAAACTAAATGGTCAAATGATTTGTAGCTTAGAAGAATTTAATAAAAGACCACAAATTGAACATGCATAATGATTCTATTTTGATAATCTTGTTGATTTCTTAATAGTATTAAAATAAACATGTCTTTAACCCTGTAAAGCCTGACGTGAAAATAGCCCGAAAAATCTTGTCTTTAAAAAAAAAATGAAACTGTTTATTGATTCTTTAGACAATATATATATATATATATATATAATTGCTTTTTTTATGGCTCATATAGTCTGATACAGTGAGAATATGAAGCTCAATTTTATTCAGAGACTAACTGAGCAAAAATATAGAATTTGCTGCAGATGCTGATATTTATATGATGAAATTCTGATGCTTGTAATTAGGGATGTAACGATTCACTCAACTCACGATTCGATTCACGATTTTTTTTAACAAAATGAGATTTAAGACAACCTATAAATTAAATGTGTCCTTTTATTATTGCTTGGACAAAATGCTGCACGTTTCTTTGTGAAATTGAAATATAACTATAATAATATACTA
>NW_015555706.1:466928-468629 GCF_001515605.1 Sinocyclocheilus anshuiensis
TAAATAAGTAACACAAATAAAATAAATCTCTTCATATAAACAAACTAAGGCTTTGTCTGTGCTCTTTCCTTTTAAAATTAGAGGCGACCACTGCATTTTAATCACGATCCAAACAAAGATGCAGCATACATGGAACACGAGCAGTTTTTAAACTAAATTAGATTGTAGAATTTCGAAATTTGAAGCAAAAACAGAATGGTTTGACTTCAGTTTTGTGAAACTATACATAAAAATATTACCATGAAACAGAAACAGCAGACGAGCTGAACGAGACGCAGATTCACTCTCTGCCAGCAGGTGGCGCTTAAAGCGTTTCCTTGGTTACCGCTGTAAACAAAGCAGTGCTGCACTTATGAACAGCAATGATACAGTGTTTCCTTGGTTACCGCTGTAAACAAAGCAGTGCTGCACTTATGAACAGCAATGATACAGTGTTTCCTTGGTTACCGCTGTAAACAAAGCAGTGCTGCACTTATGAACAGCAATGATACAGTGTTTCCTTGGTTACCGCTGTAAACAAAGCAGTGCTGCACTTATGAACAGCAATGATACAGTGTTTCCTTGGTTACCGCTGTAAACAAAGCAGTGCTGCACTTATGAACAGCAATGATACAGTGTTTCCTTGGTTACCGCTGTAAACAAAGCAGCGCTGCGCTTATGAACTTTAATATGCATTATACAGAGGCAAGAGGAAAAGAAAAAATACCATCTAAACTTTTCTAAAGACAGTAAGTTCCCCTCAGACATACATTCATATAAACTCCTAACCCCTAAATAAATCACGATTTGTTTAGCATCTCAACCGATTTGAATCGATTTTCACCCGGCTCGCGGTTAATCGTTACATCCCTACTTGTAATCAATGTTCCTTCTAAGAGAGTGATGTGTGCCAGATCAGTCGCTGTAGAATCGAGTACGAAACCGCTCAACACGAGAGCAAACGCAATGACATGTGTAATAAAACTGCATCATGTTTGAAAGAAGAGTGTCTTGATTAAGTGCTGGCAACAGCGGATGATGAGCACAGAACAGTAACAAAACTCCCAGACATTTACAGTCGCACACAAGTGTTGTAGTGTGCAAACTCTACTGCATGGGGATGTTTTAGATAACTGTAAAATAATTCACGTTTTTTGAAGATATTTGTTTATATTCTATTATAAGCCTAAATAATTGACCTCAAAAAGGGCTCATGAGCTATAACTGTTTCATTTTTCCATATTAGCTATATTATATTACATTATATCATATATTATTATTAAAAAATTGAACTATTCTGTATAAGATGGTTTTTTTTAATGATTTTTTAATAAAATGTCGTGGTAAGTAACACAGCACTGTAAAAAAATGTTTTCTCAGGTAACCTAAAATGTGCATCATTTAGTTACATCAAGGGTCAAATCAAATATAAATAGCACATTAAAGTTAAAAGTTACACACTTTTTTTGTGTGTGCGCTGTGCAGGTCTGGTATACTTTGGCTTCAATAATCCAAATCCATACTATATCTCCAGTAATAGTAAGATGAGATTGAAATGCTCCAAACATATAATGCAGTGATTGAGAGCTGAAGAAATAAAGGCTCCTCCTCAGATGTGAGATGTTCTGGAGGCTTGTGAAGATCATTCCTCCGCTGAGGAACAGTGAAAGTAAAGCTTCTGGAAACAAACGCTCCTCAAAAGATCCTGAGGATCAGATTTGA
>NW_015555706.1:469836-473223 GCF_001515605.1 Sinocyclocheilus anshuiensis
GTGGTAAGTAACACAGCACTGTAAAAAAATGTTTTCTCAGGTAACCTAAAATGTGCATCATTTAGTTACATCAAGGGTCAAATCAAATATAAATAGCACATTAAAGTTAAAAGTTACACACTTTTTTTGTGTGTGCGCTGTGCAGGTCTGGTATACTTTGGCTTCAATAATCCAAATCCATACTATATCTCCAGTAATAGTAAGATGAGATTGAAATGCTCCAAACATATAATGCAGTGATTGAGAGCTGAAGAAATAAAGGCTCCTCCTCAGATGTGAGATGTTCTGGAGGCTTGTGAAGATCATTCCTCCGCTGAGGAACAGTGAAAGTAAAGCTTCTGGAAACAAACGCTCCTCAAAAGATCCTGAGGATCAGATTTGAGACTCTAAAACATGATTGATGGAGAATCAAGTAAAGCTGAGCTGCTTCAGTCCAGTAAGTGTTCATCTGGAGATATTACTGCAGTTATTCTGACGCTTACTTGATAAAAACCAGTCAAGATTTGACTCGTGAAGCTCCAGCTACAGTTACACTAAAAGAGCTTCGACTGGATAAAACACTCTAAACTCTCAGTCAGAGACAGAAGGCATGCAGGAGATCGAGTGAGAAACAGGTTTAACAGCAAAAACTGATAATTTAGAGGCCTCTGCATATCAAATATGATCGCTCAGCTGTATGGTTTGCTCATGAATCTCTCGTTCTCCAGGGTTCCCACGCTCGCCGTCTGGGGAGGAGTTGGAGGTGTTGCTCTCGTTTACTTCACCGACTGGAGGCTCATCTTGGACTACGTTCCCTACATCAATGGGAAGTTCAAGAAGGATGATTAGACGAAGGTTTGTCATGTTTACCTCTATTTAAACTGTCTGGAGTTCAAGAACAATGACTTATTTTCATAGACACTACTGTATGATATGAAAACTTGTTTTTTTTACTGCTCAAACAACAAAAACTAAATGGATTTGAGTCATTTTTGCTCCAAAAATGTTTTATTTTTACTGCTTGTCAGAACAAAGACAAAGTGACTTTTCGTTCAATGCTGCTGTCTTTATTCGCTGCCTGTTACTTACATTGCTCTCCTTGTTCCTGTAGGTCAGTCCTGCTGTAGTTTAGATGTGTTGAAGATGGAGATGTTTGTCACTGTTGGAGATGAAGACATCAGACTGCTCATCACTGCTAATGAACAATGCATCCATCAATCCATCTTTCCCTCGTGATTGTTTTTCAGTGTGGATTGTACTCATGAAAAGAGTAAAGTCTCACGATCAAAATCTAATGGTTATAAAGCTGTAATGCCGGGATGTTTTCTATGTTTCTATAATAAAGCTTCATCATTTGTTTCCACTGAATCCTCCTGGAATAAATACTCTGCAGTTCTGTTATTGAGAACGTCATCGTGGACCTGAACTCTGCTTTTTAATTCTGTCGTGATCTCCGCTCATCCGTGGGTTACTGGTGATGCTTGTTAATAAATCAAAGAAAATTAGTTTGAGGTGTTTATGCTTTATGATCACCTGGTATACATATGCACGAGTTTACCAATATTAATGTGTTTTTACATTAGCCTGGTTCCTAAATGTAATGAATTAATTGTTTTTTATTTTCAGTTAAGATCTTGGATTAATGTGCATAAGTTTTTAAATCAGGCTTCAAATCTTCCTGTACACCAGTGTTATTTTAGTATCATTGATATGCAATTGTTTTTTTTATATATATTTTTATTTTACATTTTTAGTCATATTGTTGTCATTTAAAAAAAAAAATAATAATTTTTTGTTTATTTAGTTTTAGTATTTAAACCAAACACAAAAAGAGAAACATTGCCTTTGCAACTAGCTGAAATAAAATGCATTCAAGTTTCTTTTTTTAATTAAATTTTTATTACCTTTGATGTTATTTATTTTTGGTTTTATTTAAATGTTTGTTTAATTTAGATTGGTCACTATATATAGTGAATTTAGATTACTGGTCTTTAAAAGTTTTTGCGTCTTTTACTTGATATGAATAACTTTCTTGATACAGTGAACCGATTCTGACCGAACAGAAAGATCCGATTCTACGAGTCATAATCCATCGCTCAACTTTGTTAAACAACAATCGACTCTGAAATTGCTACAGACCTCCCGAGGATTACAGCAAATATGTTTTCAGCGCGTTTCTTTAGTTAAATAAGGATTTTTGACGTATTTACGTCTCCGCAGATAAATGAACTGCGAGTCGACTCTCGGTTCAGAGAGTTGTGAGTCAGAAGCTCGTGAGGTGAGCGGATCGAGAGCAGCGCCCGGCCGCCTTTAACCCTAAACATTCACAGCTTTTCCTCCAGAGACTCCGGGAGAAACATGGAGAAGAAAAGGTGGGAGTGCTCGGCTCTCCCAAATGGTTGGAAAAGGGAAGAAGTGACCAGAAAGTCGGGCTTGTCCGCGGGGAAAAGTGATGTCTATTATTTTAGGTACTGCAGCGGGATTAGCCGGAGACCAGCGAGCCGAGACAAAAAACTGCCTTTATATATTAGTTAACAATCTCTAATCCGACCTCAATCGGCTATCTGAGTATTCTAGTACGTTAGTATCCCAGATTACTGTTGTTTGTCGTGCGTCCGTGAAACTAACCGTGTTTTGGCGTCTCGTGCGAGTTAGCACTGAGTGCTAATCTGCGCTAGCAGCCATGCTAACTCATTGTTTTGGTTCTGTTGATCTAGTTTAACTATTGTTTTGTTCTAGTTTCAATTGAATAAATATTTCCATGTAGTCTGACTATCGTTTATATTCGAGTCTGCGCTGTATTAATGATAAAAACTGCTCATTTAATCGGATAACACTGGTAAGTGATGCAGCGGCAGCAAAAGTTCAATTAATGAGGAATTTGTGATTATTAATAATCGCTTATTTATCAAGAGAATAGCTGGATGAGCTGAAACATTCAGTTTATGCTATATAGATTTATATAAATGCTAGTTATCATTTGCACCATGATATTACGTCTGATAATGTCACTTTATTATGGTACCAACACAGTTTTTAGGGGTCTTTCTAGTGTGTGTATATATATATATATATATATATATACATTTTGCATGTTACAAATATAATAAAAACATAATTATACTAATAAATATATAAATATATATATACACACACACGCTGCTGGTCAAAAGTTTGGGATCAGTAAGATTTGTAATGTGTTTTAAAGAAGTCTCTTCTGCTCATCAAGGCTATATTTATTTGACCAAAAATAGAGAAAAAAAACTATTATTGTGAAATATTTTTGCAATTTAAAATAATGGTTTTCTATTTTAATATACTTTAAAATAATAATTTATTTCTGTGATGCACAGCTGAATTTTCAGCATCATTACTCCAGTCTTCAGTGTCACATGATCTTCAGAAATC
>NW_015555706.1:473299-477805 GCF_001515605.1 Sinocyclocheilus anshuiensis
GGGTCTTTCTAGTGTGTATATATATATATATATATATGTATGTATGTATGTATGTATGTGTATATATATATATATATATATATATATATATATATATGCATACATACACACTGCTGGTCAAAAGTTTGGGATCAGTAAGATTTGTAATGTGTTTTAAAGAAGTCTCTTCTGCTCATCAAGGCTATATTTATTTGACCAAAAATAGAGAAAAAAAACTATTATTGTGAAATATTTTTGCAATTTAAAATAATGGTTTTCTATTTTAATATACTTTAAAATAATAATTTATTTCTGTGATGCACAGCTGTATTTTCAGCATCATTACTCCAGTCTTCAGAAAGTGTCACATGATCTTCATTCTAATATGCTGATTTATTATCAGTGCTGGAAACAGTTTTGCTGCTTCATATTATTATTATTTTTGGAACCTGTGATGCTTGTTTTAGGATTCTTTGATGAATAAAAAGTAAAAAAATGTAACAACAAAAGTTAAATAGAAATCTTTTGTAACAATATACACTATCGTTCAAAAGTTTGGGGTTAGTAATTTTTTTCTTATTAATTTTTTTTTTTTTTTTAAAGAAATTAATGCTTTTATTCAGTAAGAATGTGTTAAATTGATAAAAAATGCTAATAAAGACTTGTATTAGAAAAGATTTCTATTTTAAATAAATGCTCTTTTTAACTTTATTCATTAAAGAATCCTGAAGAAAGCATCACAGGTTCCAAAAAAAATATTAAGCAGCAAAACTTTTTCCAACATTGATAATAAATCAGAATATTAGAATGATTTCTGAAGGTCATGTGACACTGAAGACTAGAGTAATGATGCTGAAAATACAGCTGCGCATCACAGAAATAAATTACATTTTAAAGTATATTAAAATAGAAAACCATTATTTTAAATTGCAAAAATATTTCACAATATTACTGTTTTTCTGTATTTTTTAATCAAATACAAATCTTACTGATCCCAAACTTTTGAACAGCAGCGTGTGTGTGTATATATATATTTATATATTTATTAGTATAATTATGTTTTTATTATATTTGTAACATGCAAAATGTTAATGCATGTCTATCTTTCTTGTTTAACACTAGAATTAATTGTAAGACATGGATTTGTTGGGTTGTAGCTGACTGGTTATGCAGTGGAAGTGCAGTTGTCATTCTGGACAATAAGGAATATTTCTTGATCTTTCCTTTCCTTCTTAGTCCAACAGGGAAGAAGTTTCGGAGTAAACCACAGCTGGCCCGATATCTGGGAAACTCCATGGATCTCAGCTCCTTTGATTTCCGCACAGGAAAGCTGCTTATGAGCAAACTGAATAAGAACAGGCAGCGGATTCACCACGATCACAGTCAGAGCAAGGTAAACGTGTCTGACTGAATGAAGCGCTCTGCAGTTTTTGCTTTCTGCATTGTGCTGTTGGTAATGTTCAGTGTTGGCGGTAATGCATTACTTAGTAACGCGTTACTGTAATTTGATTACTTTTTAGTAACGGAGAAATTTAACGCGTTATAATTTTCAAAATAGTAATTAGAGTATAGTTACAAGCCAAAGTCTCTATACGTTACTGCCACATTACATTGCTGACAGAATGCAGTGTTTTATAATCTAGCAAAGTCTCTATACGTTACTGCCGCGTTACATTGCTGACAGAATGCAGTGTTTTATAATCTAGGGATGTAGCACATCAGTCAAGTCAAGTGCCAGTGGATTAGCAACCCTCTACATTGCGAGTAAATCACTCGCATATGCGACTAAATCTTACTCTGGGCGACTAAATAATGTATAGTGTGAAGGCGCACGACTCACCGTCGCTTTACTGATAGCGCTGTGTTTCTCACACATACAAAGAGAGAGAGCGAGAGTCTTGCATACCATGCTGAATCGACGCGCTACATGTAAACCATAATCTTTGTTGTATTTTCCTGTCAAAATAACAGAGTTCATTTAGAATTATTCAGCTTTAGTTAAAAATAACAGTGTTCTGTGAATGTTGATGCTTTAATAACAGATATTTATCTTGAATGCGTGTATGCTGGGATTTCATAAATTTAATGGAGAAAAAAGTAACGTTACTAATTACTTTTGAAATAAAGTAATCAGAACAGTAACGTGATTACTTTTAAAAGGAGTAATCAGTAATTTGATTACATTTTCAGAGTAACTTGCCCAACACTGGTAATGTTTTTGTCCGGATGCCTGTTTTCAGGGTAAACCTGATCTGAACACGTCACTGCCGGTCCGACAGACGGCGTCCATCTTTAAACAGCCCGTCACCAAGGTCACAAATCACCCCAGCAACAAGGTTAAAACAGACCCTCAGAAAGCTGTCGAGCAGCCCAGACAGGTGAACATCACATCTGCTGCAGCTGTTTACAAAGGAAATATATATTCAAAAACTTGGGGGTCGGTAAGATTTTTATAATGGTTTTTGAAAGAGTCTCTTCTGCTCACCAAGGCTGCATTTATTTGATTCAAAAAAAAAGTAACATTTTGAAATATTATTATAGTTTAAAACAGCTGTTTTCTATGTGAATATCTGTTAAACTGTAATTTATTTCTGTGATGCGCAGCTGTATTTTCAGCATCATTAATCCAGTCTTCAGTGTCACATGATCTTCAGAAATCATTCTAATATGCTGATTTGCTGCTCGAGAAACATTTCTGATTATTATCAATGTTGAAAACAGTCGTGCTGCACAATATTTTTGTGGAAACCGTGATACATTATATTTTTCAGGATTCACAGATGAATAGAAAGTTCAAAAGAACAAATAGAAACCTTTTGTAACATTATAAATGTCTTTACTATGGAAGCCCGTTTCTGCCACAGGATAAACAAAAAATAAAAAGGTAATTGAGACTTTTTATCTTGCAATTTTTCTCAGAATTGCAAAAAAAAAAAAAAAGATTGTGAGATATAAAGTTGCAATTACCTTTTTTTTTTTTTTTTTTTATCCTGTGGTGGAAGCAGGCTTCCATACTTTGTCACTTTTGATAAATTGAATGTGTCCTAGCTAAATAAAAATATTTCTTAAAGCAAAAAAGCGCATCTTACTGACCCCAAACTTTACTGATAGTGACTGCAGCTGTCAAGCTCCAAAAAGATAAAAAAGAACCATAAAACATCAGTCCAGTCAATTAGTTCCTGTAATGCAAACATGAAATAATTTTTGGTCTGTTTATTTCCCAGCTGTTCTGGGAGAAAAAGCTGAGTGGACTCAACACCTATGATATCGCAGAGGAGCTGGTGAAGACCATGGATCTTCCTAAAGGATTGCAAGGTGAGCATGGAGGAGCAGCTCTCATACACACTGAATGAAATGAAATGGTTAGACTGAATACTGCAGTGTTGGGGTTGTAAGCTGTGTGATGTTTGAATGGGCAGGTGTGGGTCCGGGTTACACAGGTAACACGCTGCTCTCGGCTCTAGCAAGCGCCCTGCACACCAGCTCGGCTCCCATCACGGGTCAGCTGTCCGCCGCGGTGGAGAAGAACCCTGGAGTCTGGCTCAACACCACACAGCCTCTGTGCAAAGCCTTCATGGTGACGGATGAAGACATCAGGTACGAGCTGACACTCCACAGCGTTTGTAGTGAAGCAGAGCTGTCCAGTTCAGCAGAGTTTAGCTCTAGACTAGGGCTGAACGATTTTGGAAAATAATCTAATTGCGATTTTTTTTTTTTACCAATATTGCGATTGCGATTTAATATGCAATTTTTTTTTTTTAAAGCTCTTTATGTTCTGTATTATTCAACAAAGACAAGCTATAAATCATTGTATAGTATGACCAACACAATATTAGATAGATTAAACATAAATGTTCTTTTCTGTAGGCCAGGCCTATATGTTACGATGAAATTAGGTGATGCATGAATTGATATGAATGACATTTTTATTTAACAACTACAATCACAGTATATTGACTGATTTGTTGAACTTCCAACCTTGTAAGCATGTAATAATTATGTTTAAATAAGCCTGGTGTAAACATTAATATCAGAATCAGAATGAGATTTATTGCCAGGTATGTTTTCACATACGAGGGAATTTGTTTTCATGAAAGAAGCTTCCGCAGTGCAACAGAATGACAGCGACAGAACAAAAACACAGATAGTAAAAGAAGAATAAAAAAAATAGAACAAGTAAATTAGGAATAACAATATATAAATTGACAATTGTATGTGCAGGTATATTACAATAGACAGTTTTGTATGTACAGGTATATTATGTGCAAATTTGAGGTGTAGACTAAGTATGTGTGTTAGATAAATAAGTGTATGAGTGTATAAATAGTGTCTGTTCCACAGTTATTGTCAATATGAAAGTCAGTAACAAATCACACAAAGTAAAGCAGATTGCAGAAATATAAAAACAAATCTGTTGCTTTACCACACTACTTTAGGTAATTCAAAGTCACTGTAATAAACACATGTAAACATGGGGACTGCACTTTTTAAACACTGTCTGTTAACTTTAGACCAGTGGTTCTCAAA
>NW_015555706.1:481308-482284 GCF_001515605.1 Sinocyclocheilus anshuiensis
GCCGTACTTTGATGTCATACACCGATCGATCTTCAAGTCGAACACACCTCTTTACTCTCGCGTGTCACGTGACTGAGTGTAATCGCAGCCTCTGCGATTGAAAAATCGCTTTTTCCCCCCATATCGCGATATAATCGCAAATGCAATTAATCGATTGAAAAATCGCTTTTTTCCCCCATATCGCGATATAATCGCAAATGCAATTAATCGTTCAGCCCTACTCTAGACCTAATTAAACCTGCTGATCACGGTCTGCAGGATCACTAGAAACTCCCAAGCAGGTGTGTTGAAGCTAAACTGTGCAGGAAAGTGGGCCTTAAGGAGAAGCTTTGTCATATATGACCCTGGACAACAAAACCAGTCATAAGGGTACATTTTTTTAAATACATCTCAAAGCTGAATAAATAAGCTTTCCATTGATGTATGGTTTGTTAGGATAGGACAATATGGAGGAGAGGTTGATTATTGCTGTGGCTGGTTTCCCAATAATCTATGACGTGTCCCTGTTTGCATACAGGGACATAAAAAAAAAAAATGATGCGTGGACCAAGGTGTCTGAGATTGTTGGTGTTCCTGGTGAGTTGCTGATGTGCATTAGCGTTATAGGAATAATCAACCTTTAAATCAGTATTTTTACAGTGTGGTATTAGTGCTTTATACATTATGAGGTACAGGATCTTAATACTTCGTCCACAAAAATATTTAATGAGGTTAACTTAAAGTTATCCTCCTTGTGGTCAGTCTGCACAAGATCAACAAGCGTGTTTGCTTTGCGACCCCTTTAAATACAAGATAAGCATTCGATCTACGTCAGAGCATCCACAAATCTTTCTACAGCGTTGTTGTCAGGGCGGCCAGAGCGATTTTTGACGCTCTCGACGGCGGCGGTGTGAATGCACAGTTATTGCTTCCATGGCGACGCGTCATGCTTGTCATGTGACACAACGCAGCCACAATAGATCTGTATGACACATGG
>NW_015555706.1:482305-487573 GCF_001515605.1 Sinocyclocheilus anshuiensis
CACCGCCGCCGTCGAGAGCGTCAAAGTGGCCTGAAGTCATTCATTTACAATGTGAGCCGGTGTGAGGAGCGGCGCGGCACGTCTTGGACATTGAGGAGAGTTGAAATCAGGTCAACTTTATGGTAATGAGCTATGACGCGGTTCGGCGGCAAACAATCGGAATGTAGAAGTCCACCGCTTGAGAGGATTCCAGAGAACGCAGTCCTGTAAACTTTGGTTCCGACCACATTAGTTCCCAAGCAAAATGGAGGAGAGGTTGATTATTGCTGTGGCGGGTTTCCCAATAATCTATGGCGTGTCCCTGTTTGCGTACAGGGACATAAATAAATTTTAAAAAGATGCGTGGACCAAGGTGTCTGAGATTGTTGGTGTTCCTGGTGAGTTGCTGATGTGCATTAGCGTTATAGGAATAATACTCGAATGATATAATGAATATTAGTACATATTAGGATGTTTTTTTCCTTTCTAAGGTTAACTTGTCTAATTCTTAAGTAAAACAGGCTGTTTTTTACTGCTGAGTCTTTTAAAACATCTGTATAAACGCCATCATCACGTGACGTGAGAAACGGCTCTTTTCTGTGAGTTTAATGTCACATCCAGTGCAGGTTATAACTTCCCTATCATTCAATAACAGTCTCTGATTCGTAAAACACATTTTCATTCTTCTGCTATTTAGGAATAAACTCATTTTGATGTTTGTTGATTTTTTTTCTGTCTAACCTAGGGTTATTGTTTACGAAAACTAGATTGTTATTAATATATTAATATTTCAGCTAGTCTAATAAAGTAAGTTGTTTTATCAAATAATTTAAATTTATTTTATTTCAGCTTATTTTAGCAACATTCCTAATTTTCATTGGGTTTAACTTGAAGTGCCAAAATAATGAAAACTAAACTACAACTAAATAAAAATTTATAAAAACTATATAGACAAAAAAGTTTAATTTGAAGTGCTAATATAATGAAAACTAAACTACAACCAAATAAAAATATATTTAAAAAACTATATAGACACAACAAAAATCAAAGTTTAGTTTAATTTGAAGAACTAAAATAATGAAAACTAAACAACTAAATAAAAATTAATAAAAAATATATAGACAAAAACTGTTTAATTTGAAGTGCTAAAATAATGAAAACCAAACTATGACTAAATAAAAAAAATAATAAAAACTATATAGACGACAAAAAACAGTTTAATTTGAAGTACTAAAATAACTAAATAAAAAAAATTAAGTAGACAAAAAAACTAAACAAAAAAATTACGAAAACACAATAAAATGACTAATATTTCAACTCAAATTTAAGTGAAAACAGAAAATATTAAAATAAAAAATAAAGTGTAATACAGATTATTAATAGTATATCAATAGTAGTGGTTCCTGCAGTTTTGGGCTGGGAAGGATGTTTTGAGCTCCAGTATGTTGCAGTAGAATAATGAGCACTAATCTCAGATGCTGTTTGATGAAGATGCATCGTCCACAGGAAGCAGGAAGATCTGGTGTATAGCGTGAGGAAGAGGCTGGAGGAAGCGCTCATGGCAGACATGCTCGCACACATGGAGGAAGCCTCCACCGAGGCCAAATCTCTGAAGGAAGAGTCCACCGACGAGGAAACCGAGTCTGTATAGCTGTAAGAGAACACAAACCAGACTAATGGATGATTCTTCATTTAGCGAGGGGGATGAAAAATTATTCCTTTGTTTGTATCGACCTATATATATAATCATTTTATTAAATTATATTAATCTCTAACTACTTTCTTACTTTTACTACTATTTTTGAATGATTGTAGAAATGTATAGTTTGCTGTCATTTTTCAGTTTAGGGCATTTGGGACTTAAATGCATAAAATATTAAGCAAAAATCTAATTTGCAATTATGCTTAGAACTAGGGCTGTTCGATTCTGAAATTAAGGAATAAGGAATCTATAATCTCACCATGATTGCAGGATAAAGGTCGTAGAAGGTATCCTTCTCATAATATGAAGCTTTATTTGTAAAAAAAATAAAAATGACAATACATAAATTGTCATTTTGTCTGCTTTGCCCGTGGAATTAGTCATAGCCCACAGCTCAGCAGGGACATGCGTTTATCGCATTAATTGAACATGACATGAAGTGTCTAAAATAAATGTGCACAGTTCAGCTGAATGATGAAGTTTACTTTGACTGTATGCTTTGCACAAAATTAACAAACTGTACACTGAAACAAAATAACCAGAACATTAACAATAACTGATAGAGCTCGTGGTTTATCTGTCAATCAGATGCGCTCTCAGCCACTGATCTATGCTCGGGACGTTTTCTTTTATAATTATCATTGGCTGATAGAAATGTTTAAAAAAAATAGTATTTTAGATGGAAATAAGATCAAGGCCCTTGATGATCTATTCTGTCGTGCAGCGCTCAAAATTGTGGACAAACCAGGTCCACCGTAAAATAACCTCTGAATCGTTTTTTTAATGACTTCTAATCACTTTTAGCGAGCACGAGGGAGGCGAATGGTAATATAGAAATGAAAATAATCTTCTATCTCACAACTCTGGTAATTACGGCTTTTAGCGAGCATGAGGGAGGTGAATGGTGCTTCTCAAACGGAAGGCTGCATCCTAAAATTCAGATGATCTCAGTACCGACTCCTTTTCTTTCAGTTTATTTTCGTGAATTTAAATGTGTGCAGCCTTCCGTTTGAGAGGCACGCATAGATAAGCTTTGTTGAACTGAAAAGGGCTCTGAATGAGGAGTCGATTCCCCTTGACTCTTGATTCCCAACGCCTCGGAATCGATTCCCAGCCCTACTTAGAACAAAAGAAGCCTATTTTTAATTCATTTGGTATTTGTGTACTGTAAAATTTGTCAAATCATGATCGTCTCTAACATCATTTTTACATGTAATATCTTGGAAATAATGCAGTAGTAATACATTTTGGTTTGTGATAACTGGTACAAATAAGGTGCTCAATTTTTCCTGGTTTTGCGAAGTGTATTAAATATCAGGAAAATCCACTTTGCAATTATCTGCAAAACAAGCCTATTATTAGTTAATTTGGTATATGTGTATACAGAATTTATGTATTTAAATTTTTTATTATTAATATATTTTATTTTAAATTATTATTGTTGTTTTTATTTCTTTCCCCAATGCTGCTGTCGTTACCCTCACATCAAGCGTTTCAGAAAACAAATTGTGAACCAGTGCAACCCTGCTTCAAACTAAAATGTCAAGGCTGTGATCAGATCTTTATTCAAGGATGTGTAATGAAGATCTCAGCATGGATGAAAGATCTCGTTTGAGTTTGATTGTAATGCTGTTCATCTCTGTGTCTGCAGGGATGAGAACGACCTGGACGATTGTTTTCTTCCTCCCCAAACCCAAAGACGCACTCCGACTTGAGCTGATCTCTATGCAGAATCCCACCCGCTCTCCTGCCTTTCTTCTCCAACTCTACTGTGAATGTTTGACTAACATTTCAAGCAGTTTTATAAAACCAAATTCACGTTTTTTCTAGCTTTAACTTGTTTGAAGTGGATTTGCTCTATTTTTGTACAGTGCATTTAATGTTTGGCTCCATCATGTCCATGAGATTTGGGTTTTCCAGCATAACGCAGAGGGTTTGAGTGAGTTCGACACAATATATTTCCTTTGAGTATGACACAAGTCCAGTTTTTTTTTTTTTTTTATTCAGACGTCGTAAGCTAATTTCAAATCAAGAAAGTTTTACACAAATTAGTTTTTTTTTATATACATGCATACAAACGAAATGCCATGTTGTTATGACTTGGTTATGGAAATAATCTTCTAGTAGTACATATTGGTTTGTGATGGCTGGTACAAATAAGGTGCTCAATTCTTCCTGGTTCCTTAATATTTTAGCTTTTGTTACAGTGCTATTGAGCGTAGACATAAGCTCTTACATTGGTGCTTTTAGGTTTTTGTATTCATGAATCTATAAATGCATAGCTGATATCTTTGAATATTAAAAGAAATGGATAGTTTTACAATATTTCTGGAGATATTTTTCAATGACACGAGATTGGATCAAGCATGTATGTGTTTATCATTATGGACTGAACGCTTACAGTACAGAGATCTGCATGATGCATCTGTTTATCCAGTGTTTGGTCAGTCAGTAGATGGCTTGTTTTTCGTTTACACTAATTCTTCACACACCCATGATTAAACTGAATAGATGATTGACTCAAACCCTGATTTTTTTATTTTTTTTTTGTCACAAATGGTTGCATTGTGCAGTCATATTTGAAATATGCAGGAGAGGTGTTTTTGTATGTTGCCCTTTATTTGCAAGAAAACTTAGATCATTTTTGAGTATACAAACCTTGTAGCTGAGGGACACATAATTTTGTAAACTCGGAAAATAAAAGACTTTCAACACGTCAACATATTAATTTCTTCTTTTAATGCAAATATTGGCGTTTGATGTTGAGTTACAAACCTTTGTGACTAATTAATGTTCATATTTAAATATTTGCAAATTTATTTAGTTTTTATCAAATGTTTATAATATAAAATATATTTATGGATTGTTAATTAAATGTTTATTAATACATTTGGTTTTTCCATTTCAATATTTTCCATAATAATTAACATTAAAGTATTTCTAACATTTATTTATTTATTAGTTAATTAAATGTTTTTATAGTATAATATATGGAATTATATGTGTGTGTGTGTGTGCACATAAAATTCCATAATTAAAATATTTTTCTGTTATTCTTTCGTTTTCTGTTATACATATATATATATATATGTGTGTGTGTGTGTGTAACAAAACAAAAGTTGAGCTGCATTTTTGTCACCAGTTCATTAAATGTTTATTAATACATGCATATGCTTTTCTATATTAATATTTTAAAACTGATTTAATCGTCAACAATTAATAAAAATGTGTTTGTAATATAAATTTGTAGAATTTTGATATAATTTATTCATGAAAAAAAATCTATAAAGGGAATCATTAGAATATATTATAATATAGATTGCGTGTATACAAGCTAAATATAATGGACATATATTATTGTAATATTTATTTACTTGTAAAGAAATAATCGCCCCAGAAGCGCAGCATGTGGCCTTTGAACCCTTTGTTGTGCGCCGGGTTACGTCAGCGCCGAGAGAGAGAGAGTCTGCACACACACACACAGAGAGAGAGAGTGCTCTCTCTCTCTCTCTCTCTGTGTGTGTGCAGACTCTCTCTCTCTCTCTCTCTCTCTCTCTCTCTCTCTCTCTCTCTCTGTGTGCGCACTC
>NW_015555706.1:488081-500507 GCF_001515605.1 Sinocyclocheilus anshuiensis
T
Source organism: Sinocyclocheilus anshuiensis (assembly GCF_001515605.1). Taxonomy (NCBI): domain Eukaryota; kingdom Metazoa; phylum Chordata; class Actinopteri; order Cypriniformes; family Cyprinidae; genus Sinocyclocheilus; species Sinocyclocheilus anshuiensis. The sequence continues at coordinate 488,083 of NW_015555706.1, forward strand.
GCAGACTCTCTCTGTGTGCACTCTCTCTCTCTCTCTGTGTGCAGACTCTCTCTCTGTGTGTGCACTCTCTCTGTGTGCAGACTCTCTCTCTGTGTGTGCAGACTCTCTCTCTCTCTCTCTCTGTGTGCAGACTCTCTCTCTCTGTGTGTGTGTGTGCAGACTCTCTCTCTCTCTCTCTCTCTCTCTCTCTCTCTGTGCTCTCTCTCTCTCTCTGTGTGCAGACTCTCTCTCTCTGTGTGCACTCTCTCTCTCTCTCTGTGTGCAGACTCTCTCTCTGCAATTGCTTTGGCAATACAAATGTATAGTTTTTGTCATGCCAATAAAGCACTCTTAAATTGAAATTGAAATTGAGTCTGCACACACACAGAGAGAGAGACAGAGAGAGAGTCTGCACACAGAGAGAGAGAGAGAGAGAGAGAGTGCACACACACAGAGAGAGAGAGAGAGAGAGAGTGCACACACACAGAGAGAGAGAGAGAGAGAGAGTGCACACACACAGAGAGAGAGAGAGAGAGAGAGTGCACACACACAGAGAGAGAGAGAGAGAGAGAGTGCACACACACAGAGAGAGAGAGAGAGAGAGAGTGCACACACACAGAGAGAGAGAGAGAGAGAGAGTGCACACACACAGAGAGAGAGAGAGAGAGAGAGTGCACACACACAGAGAGAGAGAGAGAGAGAGAGTGCACACACACAGAGAGAGAGAGAGAGAGAGAGTGCACACACACAGAGAGAGAGAGAGAGAGAGAGTGCACACACACAGAGAGAGAGAGAGAGAGAGAGTGCACACACACAGAGAGAGAGAGAGAGAGAGAGAGTCTGCACACAGAGAGAGAGTCTGCACACACACAGAGAGAGAGAGAGAGAGAGAGAGAGTGCACACACAGAGAGAGAGAGTCTGCACACAGAGAGAGAGAGAGAGAGAGTGTGCACACACAGAGAGAGAGAGAGAGAGTGTGCACACACAGAGAGAGAGAGAGAGAGTGTGCACACACAGAGAGAGAGAGAGAGAGTGTGCACACACAGAGAGAGAGAGAGAGAGTGTGCACACACAGAGAGAGAGAGAGAGAGTGTGCACACACAGAGAGAGAGAGAGAGAGTGTGCACACACAGAGAGAGAGAGAGAGAGTGTGCACACACAGAGAGAGAGAGAGAGAGTGTGCACACACAGAGAGAGAGAGAGAGAGTGTGCACACACAGAGAGAGAGAGAGAGAGTGTGCACACACAGAGAGAGAGAGAGAGAGTGTGCACACACAGAGAGAGAGAGAGAGAGTGTGCACACACAGAGAGAGAGAGAGAGAGTGTGCACACACAGAGAGAGAGAGAGAGAGTGTGCACACACAGAGAGAGAGAGAGAGAGTGTGCACACACAGAGAGAGAGAGAGAGAGTGTGCACACACAGAGAGAGAGAGAGAGAGTGTGCACACACAGAGAGAGAGAGAGAGAGTGTGCACACACAGAGAGAGAGAGAGAGAGTGTGCACACACAGAGAGAGAGAGAGAGAGTGTGCACACACAGAGAGAGAGAGAGAGAGTGCACACACAGAGAGAGAGAGTCTGCACACAGAGAGAGAGAGACAGAGAGAGAGTCTGCACACAGTCAGACAGACAAAGACGGCGTACCGGAGGAACGGGAGAACGCGCTCTATACCCTCTCTAGCGTTCCACGCGTGAAAACGGCCGGAGAAACGATGAGCAGACCGCGCGTGTGAGCGGTGCCGAGGCGGGACGCGTGATTCCAACGCGCGCCGGGGTTTGATTTTGACCGCGAATGCTTTTAAAACGAGTCTTTTCCTCCAACGCCCCCCAACCATTAGCAGCTCCGCTAGCGGTTAGCCACCATCACATCTCCCTCATCCGCCAGAAAACAGCAGATACGAGCGGCGAGCGGAACGGGAACCCGTCGTACCGGAGGAACGGGAGAACGAGCTCTATACCCTCTCTAGCGTTCCACGCGTGAAAACGGCCGGAGAAACGATGAGCAGACCGCGCGTGTGAGCGGTGCCGAGGCGGGACGCGTGATTCCAACGCGCGCCGGGGTTTGATTTTGACCGCGAATGCTTTTAAAACGAGTCTTTTCCTCCAACGCCTCCCAACCATTAGCAGCTCCGCTAGCGGTTAGCCACCATCACATCTCCCTCATCCGCCAGAAAACAGCAGATACGAGCGGCGAGCGGAACGGGAACACGTAAGGTGAGGTACTGCCACTCTATTTAACGCTTGTCCGTGCGAGTTTCTTGTCCGCCGGTTTCCGTTAACGCCCGGGATTGTCCGCGTGGTGCGCGGCTGAGATCCACAAACAAAGGCGACAATGTGACCGATCATCTCCGGCTAGCGGCGCGGCTAACAACACTTCAGTTTCAACTCCAATATCTCCGTTTAAACTCACAATTCAAGCCGCGAACTCCGCGTAATAACCGCTTGGTACGAAATAAACCCGCGCTGAGGCTACATCGCGGAGCTAAAGAGCAGCAGAAACAATAAAGACAAAAGGGACGCGACGCATGGAGCGCTAAACAACAAGCACACTCGCTTTAGCGCACTGTAGTGTGCACTTAGACCGCTTCGAGCGTTGCTAGATGGGTTGTGTCACTTCTCAAGGTGTTTGATGGTTTTAATTGTGTCTTTTCTTCTAGGAAGCGCGCTCGGTTCGTTGTCTGATGCGCACGCGGCGCTACTATGCCTAGCCCGTTGTTTCACCCTGACATCATGGATCACGAGATGGTTGTGAGCAGCACCGGACAGTCCGGCGGGGTCACCGAGCAGGAGTCCCGGGACGAGGACCATCAGGAGGCGCTGCGCTTCGCTCTGGATCAGCTGTCACTCATGGCGCTGGAGAAGGTCGACTGTCTGGATGGGAGCTCGGCCGGTGAGAACTGTAACGGGGGATACGTCGATCTGCAGATGCTCGAGCACACGAACGGCTCCCGGGAATCGCCCGGCTCCTGCTCGCCCTCTCCGGAATACTACGGCTCGGGAGGCGGCGGCGGATACCACATGGCCGGCCCGCACTCCTCCATCCTCGGGGAACAAAGCTCGGTGCTCCGCAAGAGAAGCGTCAACATGACCGAGTGCGTGCCGGTGCCCACGTCCGAGCATGTGGCCGAGATCGTCGGCAGACAAGGTAATTCGACTTTAATATTCACTAAAACATCATAAACAATAATAAAACATGCCTTTGGTTACGATTCTTTGTGATCCAAGTGATGATAAACAAATGCAATGCAGTGGAGCAGAACAAATAAGTATGAGTGTTTTAATATTAATTATATCCCGAGAGATGATAAACAATAAACGCAATGCATTTGAACAATTATAAAGCATTGCATGTAGTTATTTGCGTGATAAATATGAGCGTTTTAATATTATGTCCCAACAAATGCAATGCACTCGAACAATAGGAAAGCATCGCAAGTAGTTATTTGTGTGCAAAATATGAAATTATGTTCTTAAAAGATAAACAAATGCAATGCATTTGAACAATATGAAAGCATGTTGCGTGCAAAATATGAAAATGTAATAATATTCTTTGTTTCAAGATACATAAACAATGAATGCAATGCATTTGAACAATAGAAATCATTGCAAGTAGTTATTTGCGTTATAAATATGAGTGTTTTAATATTATGTCCTAACAAATGCAATGCACTGAACAATAGGAAAGCATCGCAAGTAGCTATTTGCGTGCAAAATATGAAAATGGAATAATATTCTTTGTTTCAAGATACATAAACAATGAATGCAATGCATTTGAACAAGGGAAATCATTGCAAGTAGTTATTTGCGTGCAAAATATTGACTTGTGTTCCAAAATTTGATAAACAATGAATGCAGTTGAACAAAAAATAAGCTGGGATCAGTCATGTGACATTGTTTACTAGTCAGTTGCATTGAAAATGTGATTGTTTACCTGAATTCTTTGTTCCGTGAGATCATTAAGAGTGAATTGCATTGGAGCAATATGAAAATCATCGCTTTAATAGTCTGAGATTGCATGCAAAAGCTGTGATTTGAATATTCACTCCGGTTCTCTGTTCCTAGACATCATAAACAAAGCAATGCAGTGCATCAGAGCAATAAGTTCACATTATGAGCAGAAGTGAGCGGCCAGTTGCATGTGCATTGTGCTTCTGTTGTTGTTTTGGCATGCATGCATGGGTGCTTCGTGCTTTTTGACGTTTAGGCGGATTTCTGTCCTTCATAAACATCAGTAGGTTGTGGCTGTGGGGGTGGAGGAGGGGTTTGGGAGGGGGTCTGTCGCTCTAAACCAGACAATAGAGACTCGTATCGACCGCTGCGGCTTCACGGGCCTCCCGCCCATCTCACTGTCTGCTGATTATCGATCTCTGATTGCGTTTCGTTCCGGATCCGGAGCGTTATATGAAGGCGCAGGGGTCATGTGAGGATACGAGTTATGCAAGTATAAAGGGCCGGGGACGCGTACTATGGCTCTGCGCGGCGCATTTCAGCTCCGATGCACTTATTTGTTAAAACCCCGTGAGAAATAATGTCCAGTGACTCGATTTGAGGTTTGTCTCGGCGCGGCATTGTTCTCTTTGTTTGAAACGCCATGCGTTCTGCCTCCCGCGATGACGTCACAGAGAGGGAAGTGACGCGGATTTAAAGGAACAGTACGCCTCTGTCCGGCCGCACGCTGACAATGACAACAGCCGATGAATGAATAAAACAAATTTATTCTGCACTTTATCATCAATGTACGGGTAAATTGTGAAGCATTTAAAATGGTATACTTGTAGGCTTTATGTGACCTGGTTATAAGCTTATATGATCACAGAAAGTGTCACCATTACTGAATTAAATTAATTTATCGTAGTTATTGTATTCAAGTATGTGCCAAGCATTCAACCTTTTGCCTTTGCTAGTTTTAAATTTTTAAATAGTCCTGACAAATTAATTTTAAAAAGTATTTAGCCTGTATATACCATGGCAGTCACAAAGCTGCATTTCTGTATCATCATCATTATTCTAAATATATTTTTGAATAAACATATCAATGTATTTTTTTTTTCAATGTATCTAAAACTAACAACACTACTGACTGAGGTGTACCTGTTATTGGCTTAAATGATCTGTAATTATTGAGTGAAATATGATGTATAAATTTGCAGAAAATAAACCTTTTGCCTTTTAACAAATTTTAAAAGCATGTAGTCTGTCATTTCATCTTCAGAAACTATAGCATGCTACTACTGGAACACTTTCAGCATTATAATAACAAAGTAAATTATGATTAATTAAAAATATTATACTTGCAGATATTAGAAACAAATAGTTATTTATTTGGGTTAAGACTTATATGTAATAATGTATGATAATCACTATTGACTTTGAATATAATAACTCCAGTATATTATTTTGATTATTATGAGGCATAAATTGACATATGTCTGTCATTTTCCATTCAACCTTTTGTCTTTGTTAGTTAATTTAAATGGTGATTTCGACAAATTAATTTTAAAAACTAGAGATATACCACCTTGTCCCTGAATTAATTACAATAATTTTCTTACATCATTTTACTTCATTTTAATTACAATATTAATAATTATGTATAAATTTACATATGTCTGTCACTTTTTTTTAATTCAACCTTTTATCCTTTTTTAAAAACTAGTTTCTCTGTTGTAATTATGCATTTTTTAAACTTACTAATTTCATGGCATCTTCATTTATAACTGTAGCATGTCAGATACCCAAGTTTTATAATGAAAAAAAAAGTTAATAAAATGACTAATTTAAAATGGTATTCTAAAATATATTAGAAACAAGGTATTTATTTGCTTGTACATTTATATGATCGTCAAAGTCAGTATTATTGACCTTTTGCCTTTGCTAGTTAATTTTCATTGGTCCTGTGGTGACAAATTAATTTTAAAAAGTACAGATATACCATGTTGTCTTTCATGTACAATTAGCTCATTAAACATAAACTGCAAATTAAAAGTAAAAAAAAAGAAGTAAATTTCATATATTAGAATCAAGGCTTTGTTTATTTGGGTAAACGTTTATGAAAATCAAAGATTTGTCAATAGTATTATTGACTAATTATTAATATAATGTAATCATTACATTTAAATATGATGTATAAGTTTACATGTCTGTCATAATTTGCCTTTACTTTTTTATTCAACTTTTTTGCCCTTGCTAGTTAGTTCACGTTCCTGTGGTGTCACGAATGATTAATGTACGCATTAGTAAAAACGGTGTAATTTTATTGTAACTAGTATTAAAGCATGATACTACTGAAACAATTTAAATTATTTATGCATTGGCTGAAACGTCTGCTTGCTTGCTCGTGTCCATCTGCTTTTAATTCACATGCACTTTGCACTTTTTGCACGATGCAATTCATAAAATAAAAAATATGTTTTTGTAGACTTTTCCAGTCTTGAGTGGATCAGTGTGCGGTTAGCCACCCTCTTGTTCATTTTCAATTATTTATGCATTACAATAAATAAATGTTTATTGTCATTTTGTTGAATGCACCATTTTTAACGTTTTCTCGTTTTTTTTTGCAGGTTGCAAGATCAAAGCTTTGCGTGCGAAAACAAACACCTACATCAAAACCCCCGTGAGAGGAGAAGAGCCCGTGTTCATCGTGACGGGCCGGCGCGAGGACGTGGAAATGGCCAAACGCGAGATCATCTCGGCGACCGAGCACTTCTCCATGATCCGTGCCTCGCGCTGCAAAGCCGGCGCAAACGGCCCCGGATCGAGCGGCTCGCTTCCCGGCCCTCCCAACCTCCCTGGACAGACCACCATCCAGGTGCGCGTTCCCTACCGCGTCGTGGGCCTAGTGGTGGGACCCAAGGGAGCCACGATCAAACGCATCCAGCAGCAAACGCACACCTACATCGTGACTCCGAGCCGTGAGAAAGACCCTGTATTTGAGGTCACTGGCATGCCAGAGAACGTGGACCGCGCGCGAGAAGAGATCGAAACGCACATCACGCTGCGCACCGGCGCCTTCGTCGACCTCCAAGGCGATAATGACTTCCACAACAACGGGACGGATGTGAGTTTAGAGGGGCTCGGGGCTCTCGGTTTGAGCGGCGCGCTTTGGTCACGTGCAACTCACTCGGCGCCTCCACCTCCGCCGCAGATGCACCATTCGACACGCAAGATGTCATCCGAATCATTCTCGGCGACTCGACGGGCGGCAGACGGCGGCGGAAGCCCCACGAGCCCCTTTAGCACTAGCAGCGCCGGCGGGAGCTTCTCCTTTGCGGGCGATTCGACTCCGAACTTGCCTGCGACGTCAGAAGATTTGGGTTTTGAATTTGGCGCTGCGACTATATGGGCGCCGTTTGTGAACGGTGCGAAGCAGCAGAAGCAGCCGCCGCCGCCGCCGCCAGTCCGTCGCAACAGCAGTGGCCTCAGCGGTGGAGCCGTAACCCCGCGCCTCTCGCCCGACCCGGATCACCCGCTCGCCTGCCGGGCCCAAAGCGACCCGCTCAGCGCGGTCTCCTGGCTCCAGACGGGCGCCGGAGGCAGTAGCGGCGGCAGCAGCACCGGATACTCGTCCTGCTCAGCGTCGTCGCTCCCGGGTGGCTCGCCAACTGATTCAGAAGGCGGCGGCAGCGGAGTGGGAATCGCATCCACCATGTTGGGATGCCTCAAAGCGGGTGGCCTGGCTGGGATGGTGTTGCGGGACTGTTTCGTGTGCTGCGAGAGCGAGGTGACGGCTGCACTCGTCCCATGCGGCCACAACCTCTTCTGCATGGATTGCGCCGGGCAGATTTGCCAGTCGCAGGATCCCGAGTGTCCCGTTTGCCACACTCCTGCCACGCAGTGCATCCGGATCTTCTCTTAAACAAAGACTGCCTTGAGTAATTATTAGAAATGACACTATTCTGATTTATTGACAGTAATAATAATAATAATAACAAAAACAACAGTGACTGTATTACCCACTCAAGTACTTGTCAGACTCTTATCTTCAGCTGTTCATATTCGATGGGTTGTTTTTCCATTCATGCTTCCGACTTTTTCTACTTGCGGATTTTTCGACTTTTACGCTGCACTTTTTTCTAACGCGTTTTTTTCGTGTTGCCGATGCAGTCGTTTTTAAAATTATTTTTGCGTTTTTTTTTTATGCGAAAGCTGCGCTTGTTTAGACCAAAACATGAGAGATATTTCTGTTTTATTATCGAACACTTAATATTTATACGAGTCGATATGCGACGTGCTAGTGGATGTTGGATCTGAAATAGCTAGAATAGTACATGTTATGAATATCATTACCATGCATTTTCTCTTTTGCCACACTACCTTAAAACATTCACGTGTCGGTTCATTCCTGTACTCCAGAAACAAGGTTGCTAGTATTTACCGAGGAGCTTTTATCTGTTACGACTTTTCAAATCAAACCGCATACTAAATTATCTTTCGAATGTGAGAGTGACTGCGACACATAAATGTATTTAGCTGGAGTTTGCGTCTGTCTTCCGGCCCTCGTGAGAGCGTTTCGTTTACGATCGCACTTAGCTCCCCGTACGCTGCCTACGAACGAATCTGTAGCCCCGCCCGAACAGTTTTTACGCCGCAAGCCATGCTTTCAAACTCCAAAGGGCTTCTGGTTTCACACTACACTTCAGGTCGTCCTAATAAACGGGATGCTAGTCCGCGTTGGCAGCTAAATCACCAGGGCTTCCGTACGTTTTAGCGATGCACGAGCCATTTCTCCTTGAACGCAAGGGACTCTGACGTCTTAAAGGGCGAGAATGCGTTTTGGTTTGTACAGGTTTCTTTCTCTAGACACGTGTTTAGACTTTTCTTTGGCGTGTCGAATATTAAACGTGCCAGGATTCGAGCGCTAGCGGTGCCTTGGTGGTGAAACTCACTGCCGGGAACGAAGATTGTGACGTTAGCTCTCTCTGCTCTTCCAGTTTTGATTTGTTCAGAGAGCCGTGTCGAATCTGAGCTGCTCGTTTTCTTCTTTTTGTCCCCAGACATCGTTAAAAGTAGTGTAACTGGTTGAAAGAAGCTAGTAGTTTTCCGGTTGTGTGTGCGTGTTTGTGACGTGTTTTGGTATCGGCAAAGAAGGTCATGTGACTAGTGAAGAATCGGCCTGAAGTCGGAACGGTTTCCTTTCTTTTCTTTTTTCCTCAAACAGGGTTTGCTGAGGACGATCTCAGGCGGTTTTGCATTAGAACGACGTCAGACGCTGTTTTCCCATGATTCATTTGCGCCCTAAACTCGCTCGGCTTTTACTTTCGCTTTAATTCCTTTCTTACGCAGAACCAAAAGCGATTTCAATAACCGAATTTCAGGCCTAATTGTAAATATCCTCAATACAATCATTGGGATTCGCTTTCAAACGTACGACGGAAAAGGTTAATGTAGTTTTTAAAATACGTATCATTATTTGTAAGTTAAACGCTCTGCATGTCTTGAAGCCGTGAGGCATTAGCTAATAATTTTCTAAAAACGAAAAGACAAAAAAACATTTTTTTTTTACACATTTTATTTTTACAATTTATTTGCTTACCTTGACATAAATATCCCAGATTATAATGTGACCCTTTTATTACAGCAAATGTATCTTTATTTTCCATATTTCTGTTTCCTGTGTACAACATATAGGCAATTTATAACAAAATGAGAAAAAATTATTGAAGAAATTGAAAATTTAAATATATTTTATTTGAAAGTTTATGGACCTTTTAACCGTGAGCTGGAACAATTGTATACACGTATAATTTGAGCTGACTTGACGGTTATAAGAAATGTATCAAGAGTTTTATTTTTTATGCTTCTTTAATAAAATCTTGTTTTTGTTTTTGTACTGTAAAACAATAAACTGTTGTGTCCGCGTCTTCATTTCTGTGATATTAAAGTTTTATGTTGCAGGTGTGACGACAGAACGATGTGAAAGACGTTAGTTTTGTTAGTTTCAAATCCATTTAACAAGTTGTTTTTTAACCTCGTCCCCTAGTTTGTAAAGAAAAACTTGCAGGGTTATTATATATGATGTGAAAGATGTTAGTTTTGCTTTCAAGTCCATTTAACAGGTTTTTTAACCTCGTTATTCACTCTTAAAAATAAAGGTGCTTCACGATGCCATAGAAGAACCTTTTTGTCTGAATGGTTCCATAAAGAACCTTTAACATCTGAAGAACCTTTCTGTTTCACAAAAGGTTCTTTGTGGCAAAATAAGGTTCTTCAGATTATAAAAAGGTAAGAAAGACATGGTTCTTTAAAGAACCTTTAACTGAATGGTTCTTTGTGGAACCAAAAATGGTTCTTCTATGGCATCGCTTGACGAACCTTTTGAAGCACCTTTATTTTTAAGAGTGTAGTTTGTAAAAAACTTTAATGCATTTACAGTCTGTCTTTGCAGGGTCATTATAGTTAACTAAAACCAAAACCATGAAACTACTTTTGTTACTTGGTATATTGAAACTTATTTTAAATATAAAACTTATTTTATTTCAGCTAGTTGCCACAGCAGTTCTTATTTTCAATTAGTTTTATTTAAAGTACTATATGTATTTTTTAAGTTTTAGTAATTTTGTTTTGTAATGTTTATTAGTTTTTTAATGTCTATATAGTTTTTATTCATTGTATTTAAGTTTTAGTCGTGTTTTTGTCCTTTTTTTAATAAAATAAATATATAACTATAAAATTAAAATATATTTTTTAAAACCCATATATGTTAACAAGTAGCCGGCTTTGATGATCGTTTTAGAGGCAGCACAAAATTATGAAGACAAACTTAAAAATGTCTTTAGAGCACTGATGAATCATTGCGAATGAGCACATGTATGAAGAAAGCAAATAATATGCTCCCATCCTCTCTAACAGCATGTATGTACAGCAATAACAGAAGTGCAGGTATTTTGTGCGGATACAAACACGGCATCGTAAACGTGTGAAATCAGCTGAAATGAAACCGGTGGCTAACTTTACAGACACTTAATTGCACTGTGGTTGAGTCTAAAACAGCCGATCTGAAGTTAGTGTTAGACAGCCACACTGATCACAGATCAGCATCCGGGAACAGAGTCCTTTAAAGGGACAGCTCACCTCAAAATCCCCACTCGCCCTCGTGCCGCTCCAAACTTACTTTGGAACAAAAAAAAGTGCCACAAAAATCCATGTGACTAATATTAGCGAGCAGATCCACTGGAATCGTGCACTGGAACAACCTGAGGGTGAATGACTGTTTTTGGGTGAATTATTCCTGTAATGCATCCATAAAGAGTTTGAGTCCAGCGTATTGCTCTAGAATTATGCATTATTGAAGAAAAGTCGCTCGAACACATGAAGACTAAAACATTTCTGTCCTTACAATGCTGTCGTCTGTCTTTGACGTCTGTCTGCAGCATCGACAGCCAGGGTTATTATAGTTAACGAAACTAAAGTCATAAAAAACACTGTTCTTACTTGAAATTCTATAAACTGAAAAAAAAAAAGAAGTATTTTATTTCAGCTAGTTGACAAGAAAACATTTCTCATTTGCATTTCGTCCGTTTAGTCCAACATAAACTAAAACTGAATTAAAATTAATAAAAACTACATATACATTTTTTTTAAACCAGACATATAGAAAAATAATAAAAATGGCAAAACAAAATGACTAAACTTTAACTAAAATTAAAATTAAAACAGAAAATCTAAAAATAAAATCTAATTCAAAAATATTAACAAAAACTATAATATTATATCAATGATACTAAAATTATAAAGACAAACTTTTTAAATTATTACAAAAAAATTAAAACTTTTGTTGCTTGAAATAAAATAAAATATATAAAAACTCAAACTTATTTTTCAGCTAGCTGCCGACATTTTCATTTTTCTTTTAATTTAACTTGATGTACCAAAATAACTCAAACTTAAATAAAGATGAATTAAAACTATTGCAAAAACGAATACAAAAACACAAAATTACAAAAAAAAAAACCCATTACAAAAATTTCTGTTAATTGAAATAAACTTCAACTGAAATAAAATAAAACATAAAAAACTTAAAATTATTTTATATATATATTTTTTTCATTGTATTTTTATTTTAGCTTGTATATATATATATATATATATATATATATATATACAAACTAAAATATAAAAAACAAAAATACAAAAAAAAACAAACCACTAAAACTTTAAAATTAAAATTAAAAAAAAAAAACTAAAATATTAATAATAACTATATTAGCTGTTATACTATAATAACAGTATCGACCGCAGACGTCATCAAAGACACTGACTGAACATGTGTTTTTTCGATCATTTCACTGCACAACAATCACTTCTGACATATTAGCTCATCCTCAACATCACTGCAAATCCCTCCGTTATGACAGAGTATTTTTGGATGCCATGTAGTTACACAAACGAAGGAAAGCCCCATAATGCACAGCGTCTGACCTGCAGGGGAGTCACAGTGTTGGTGAGGC
>NW_015555706.1:501239-506581 GCF_001515605.1 Sinocyclocheilus anshuiensis
ATGGCTGCAATATAACAAAGAGTGAAAAATTTAAGGGGGTCTGAGTATATATATATATATATATATATATATATATAGATATAGATATATATATAAAATCCACCAAGCTCTAATCTGATTAATGCAACTATATTGCATGAAGAAATTAAGATATTAATATTAACATTATTAATGAAATTTTCTACAAAGCTGCACCAAAACTATGTGTATTGTGAAAACTGCTATACAAATAAATTTGTATATAAACTTGTAATAAATAATACTATTATTACTAAATAAAAATATTAAACAAAATAAGAAACATTACTATTGTAATATTTCACTGTAAAATGAGTATTAAAAAAAAATGAGTATTTGAGAAAAATAAATAATAATAACAAATAACATAACTATAATATAATATAATAAAAATGTTTAAACATCAAACCATCAAACTTCTGGCAGAAAACCACAGGAAGTCCTTAAAGCTTCTCTTTAGTTGACAAAAGCCTCATTATAAGTTTGGGAAGATGCTTTGTGTAAATTGCATTTTCAAATTCTCATTATAAGCAACTCAAACTCAAGTTCGTATGGAGCAGCATCTCCTATGAACCGAGCCGCTCTGAGATCAATGAACACGGTGCTGCGCTTCACTCTGCATATATTTATTTATTTCACTTTCATTTTGATTAATCGTGCAGCTCTAATATATTTAAAGAGAGTAAGTTCAGCTGATCTTGCATGTGAACGTCTCTGGTTCGTCATGTTGAAATTGTGCACATTCTGATTGGACGTGAACACAGCCTTCAGCAGTATCGTGATCTCTGATTGGTCAGGAAACGTTTTATTATGGACCAATCAGAAACGGTGTGACATTAAACCAGCATTGTGCCAAAGGTTAGGGCTGTCTGTGAAACTTAAACGCGGCCCTTAGAGTGCAAAACAAAGTGTGTAGAATTAAATCTACAGTCTTCTCAGTCGAGGATGTGTGAACAAGAAAGAGAATTTCCAGACCCATTTTACTTCCATAATCTGACATATTTCTGAGAGAAAACAGAACAAATGAACATTTATCATTTTCATTTAGTTTAAGTTGATGTACTAAAATAACTAAAAATTAATTATACCAAGAAAAATAATTAAAATTACAAATGAACAAAAACTATATTACAGATTAAAAAAAAAACTAATGAAAATTACAAAAACGCACTAAAAATTACTTTTAACTGAAATTAAAATGAAACCAAAACGTAAAAATAAAAACGAAATACATTTTATATATATATATATATATATATATATATGGTTAGGAAAATGCCACCATGAATTATTGACATCATAATCCCATTTTGAAAACCCATTAGTAGCAGACAAATCAATTATTAAACTTTTTATTTCAATTATTTAAAAAAAATTAATTTCTAATAAATTATTCAAAAAAATTTTTTAAATAGATAAATAAATAAAAATTAACTAACTAAATAATATAATTTTATAATGTGATTTTCATAAATATTTAGGAAAATGCCTTCAGAAATTAATGGCATCATAAACCCCTTTTGAAAATCCATAAGTAGCAGCCAAAATTATTCAGATAAATTTCATTTCTTTAAAACAAAAAGTCAACTATTTGACATGAAAATTCAATAAATAGATAGGAAATTATGTCCTCATAAATGAATAAATCATTGGTATAGGGGGCAAATATTGTCCTTTCATAAAAATGTAAACTTATGCATAGGGTTGGGTATCATTTGAATTTTATCAATTCCAATTCCGATTCTTTTCGATTCCAATGTGGTTAAAAAATGAAGTCAAAGATTTAGATATCAAACATATTTATTCTGTAAAACATTTAATTGCTGCTGAATACCATGAACAAAAATCATCAGGCTACATAAAAACTGGACTCGATTAAGAGCTGTTTGTGTGTACAATAGAATTGCATGATTCTGGATAAATTGAGTTTGTTTTTTGTTTTGTTTTTTTTAATGGAGGTTGTAATTCTCTCACAATTCTGAAGAAAAAAAAATAGACAACTAAACAAAATCTCATGGAATTTATAAATGGAATGATTCAATGACTCACTCAAGACTGACTTGTTTCCTTCAATGACTCACTCAAGATTGACTTGTTTCATTACTGGATGAATCAGTATTTTTGAACGAATCTCTTGAATGAATGAATCAAAGACAAAAACATTTTAACAGCCCCTTTTCGCCAGCTAAAAAAAGATGGATGCACACAGGAATTTAAATTTTAATTTGACAACAAGTATCCGATTCTGGAATTGGAATTGATTTTCGATTCCCAACCCTACTTATGCAGAAGTTCGATCGGTCTGTTAAAAACGTACAACTGGAAGGATTCGCCGAACTTGGCCGACCAACTGTTGTTTTTGGATTTGGTGGCAAACTTCCTCTTCTTGTCACTGAGGTGCGGGCCGATGATGTAAACCTCCACGAAGGGCCGGAATATTCCCTGCGTCTGCCAGCGAAGGTCATTGGCTGCCACCACTGTCAATCACAGCACAACAACAGCATTAATTAAATACTAAACATGTTAATAAACAGAGCAAGTCTGAAAGACAGAAGCACCTTTAGCTGTGATTTTGTGTCCTCCTGTGTTTGGGTCGCTGAAGATCTCCACAGTCATACAAACCTCACCCACCGCGTCATCCACGCCTGAGGCTGAGCAATTCAGAAGGTCAGAGGTCAGAAGAGCATCAAATGTTAGGCTTTTGATGTCTAACACATGCATTTGGAAACAGTGTGCGCTAGGGTTACTGTATTTACACATTTGCATAATTTCCAACCTTTTACCCAGCATTTCACCAGTATTACGGCTAAATAAAAGCTTTAATTTTAAATGGTAAAAGATTGAGGGTTTGTACATTTGAAAAAATTTAAGACATAAATAGTTAGTGTAATTATAACTTAAGAATTCTTATAATTTTAATAACATTTAATCAAATTTTTTAGTGTCATTTACAATTGTAATAGGAATATATTTCAGTCATTTTCAATATTTATTATACAATAAAAATAATACACAAATGAAAAAAAAAATGCAAATACAAATAATATAAAAAAATAATAATAATAAAAATGACAAAATAATCACTATTAAATTTTTGGCGGTCATGCAGTCCTAAATATAATTAATTTAAAAAAGAATCAAATATATGACAAAATAATATATACATGACAAAATAATCAACTAAATTATTTGGTGGTCATGCAGTCCTATATATAAATAATTTAAAAATAAAAACATTTAGAGAATATATAAAGAAAATAATATACAAATGACACACACAAAAAAAAAAAGAATAATAACAATTAAAAAAATAAAAATGACAAAATAAATCACAATTAACAATCATGCAGTCCTACGTATAATTATTTAAAAATAAAAAACATCCAAATATATAAACAAAATAATACATGCATGACAAAATAAAAATAACAAAATAATTACAATTACACATTTTGGCAGTCATACCGTCGTATGTATATATAAATAATTAAAAAATAAAAACAATTAAAATATATGACAAAATAATATATACATGACAAAATAATCACAATAACAATTTTTGGCAGTCGTGCAGTCCTATATATAAATAATTTTAAAATAAAAACATTCAGAGAATATATAAACTAAATAATATTCAAATGATACAAAAAAAAAAAAAGACAAAATAATCACAATTAAATTTTTTGGCGGTCATGCAGTCCTGTATATAATTAATTTTAAAACAAAAACAATTCAAATATATAAACAAAATAATATATGCATGACAAAATAAAAATAAATACAATTACACTTTTTGGCAGTCATACAGTCCTATATATGTATATATTCATAATAAAAAAATAAAAACAATTCAAATATATGACAAAATAATATATACATGACAAAACAATCACAATAAAAACTTTTGTCAGTCGTGCATTCCTATATATAATTATAAAAATAAAAAAAAAAATCTAATTTAAAATCAAAATACAACACTTACTAAAAAAAGATTAAATATTTAATCTGTTTACTTGCATGTCATCTGACCTTTAACCAACACAAGAGAACCATGAACATGCAAATGTGTTGTTAATTTATTGAAATATCGGCTTAAAATCTCAGGGGGACTTCAAGTAAATATTTTACGTCAAAGGGGTTTGGCTGGCAAAAAAAAAAAAAAGGACTTACTGTCCATAAAAACAAATATAGCCATCCATAACATTGACTCTCATTAACCGGAGGAGATCAATGCTAACAGCAAATTCAGTCATCAAGATGCCATCAAATCAAATTCAAATTCCATCAAATTGTGGATCTCTATTGTCTCTCCTTACAAAAATGCATCACAGTAATTATAGTTTCTGCCAAAATACCATAGTGACTATTAGTTACTGCTGTAAAATCGTAATAAATGAGTATACAGCCCCTTCAAACTGTTTAAGATGCTTCCAGAATCTCTCTGTTGCGGTCAATTTCAAGCTACCGCAGTAAGAATAATAATTTTAGTTTACTGTAGCAATAATAACAAACATATCTGCTGTTTTCCCCAGACATTATTATTACCACAGTACATTTTATTAGGTAAACCATGAAAAAACCTTTTAGTTTGTGTAAATCTCGAGAACTATAGCAGCTGGTGATATTCACATGAATATAAATGAGGCGCATGAGTGGATCTGCAGATACGCACCTTTCTCTGGATAAACGTCTTCACTGTGAGTGTATCGCACGCCTTTACCACCGTGAACTAAACACAAGAGAAGAGGAAGATGAAGTTTTGTTCATATAAACACATAAACATCCCTAACATAGTTATGGAAAAACACAAACAGACCCCAGTGAGCCACTAATCATCATCCAATTAGAGCATAGAGCTATAAAATGAATGTGGAGCAGATCATTAGATTAGAAATGTTCATATTGAGCTCAACAGGAGACACATGTGAGTCTTTTCTGCAAAAATCTCCATCTAATCTCATTGCTGTGGTTCGCAGCCAGAGGACCGGGAGCCACTAGGGGGCGCCAGCGCTCTTCCAAAAGGGCCACAAGATTACTTTAAAAGGGTCATATGATGCTTTTTTAAAGATCATTATTTTGTGTATTTGGTGTAACAGAATATGTTGACATGCTTTAATGTTCAAAAAACACATTATTTTTCAAATACTGTACATTATTGTAGGCCTCCGCTCACGCTAGCCCGCCTCCCCTCACGCTAGCCTGCCTACGCTCACTCTAACCCGCCGGCCTCCGCTCCCTCTAGCCCGCCTCCGCTCACTCTAGCCGCAGGTCTCCGCTCACTCTAGCCCGCCTCAGTTCACTCTAGCCGCTGGCCTCCGATCACT
>NW_015555706.1:507519-508978 GCF_001515605.1 Sinocyclocheilus anshuiensis
GTTTTGAGCAGTGTAGAGTAGCGCTTGTTGTTTGTCATTTCTCCGGTCACAAATGCAGACATGGTTTTATGATTACACGGTGTGATACGGTGTGATGCGGTGTGATGCGGTGTGATGCGGTGCGATGCGATGTGATGCGGTGCGATGCGGTGTGATGCGATGCAACGCGTAAAAAGACAGTATAAGTCATTATAATCTTTAATTATGTCCCCACTGGATGCAACAAATGCCTCGTTTATAATGGGTTTTAATGTTTTTGTCTCGTCGCTCCACATTACACCAAATACACAAAATAATGTTCTTTTTAGCAACATCATATGACCCCTTTAAAATGAAACAAAAAAGGTTTAAATTCACGTCATTTAAATGTCATGTGTTTTAATATATTTTATATTAATATTTTGTTAGAATTCAACAAAAAAAGTATACATTGTCAAGCTCTATATTTGTATAAATTGCTAATTGTGAATAAAAAGTAATTAAAAAGTAATTACAATGTATAATATAATATATTACAGTACATTTAATATATATTTTAAACAAAACTTCATAGAATAATATATTATAACTGACAATACATATTATAACTAATTATTCAACTTATTTAAATGTGATAGATTTTAATATATTTTTTATGCATTTATAATTTGACAAATAAATTGCTATTTGTGAGTAAAAACTGATAAAAAACTTATATTGCAAAATGTAACTATTTAAAAATGTAATTTAATTTGTTATATAAAATGTTATATTAAAATATACTATAACATATTCATTTAATATAAACCTTTATATAATATAACTGACAATATATAACTTATAATATAATATAACTATATAAAAAATAAACATGTCTAAAAAAAATTACAAAATAGAAAAGGCATGTAAATTCACTGTTAATAAAAAGTGTAAACCATGACCAACATTCAGTTATTAAGATTATGGAATTTCATTATTTTAGTCATCTATAATTAGTATACAGCCACTTATAGATTCTGTAACTAAAAAGTTTAATATTGAGCATTTTTGTATTTGAAGATGCAAAAAAACAACAGAGAAGAAAAGAAACCAAAGAAAGAGTGTGTAACTCTGAACTCTAGTGAGCTAGACGGTATTTTCCTTTTCCAAACAGTCTTATAAGATCCCTCGCTCTGACTAAAGCAGCAGCACTGCATGTGTGTTACACAGATCAGACGATCCCAGAATGCAATGCGCGGACAGAGCGTACCCTGAGTGTGCTGCGACAGGATGAACTTCCTGATGAGTTTGTCCGTGGCCTGCGTGTAGAGAGAGAGCGCATAGCGCAGAGACTGCAGATCCGGACTCTTCTCCAGAAACGTCTTCTTCAGACCCACACCGCCTGCGTGGAAGTATTGCTGTCAGACACACATGCACACACACACACACACACACACACACACACACACACACACACACACGTGAATTCTTCTGCAAAATA
>NW_015555706.1:509123-521335 GCF_001515605.1 Sinocyclocheilus anshuiensis
CACACACACACACACACACACACGCACACACACGCACACACACACACACACACAGACACACACACAGACACGCACACACGCACACACACACGCACAGACACACGCACACACATAAAATATAACTGAAAAAATTGAAACTAATTTATATAAATTTTGTCAAGCTCTATAATATTTTTAGAAATTGTTATTTGCGAGTAAAAAGAAATTTAAAAACTGTAATTACAAACGAACAACAATCATGATCAGTAATCGCAATGATAATTTTCAGCAAATTAATTGTGATTATCAGTTTGACCATTATGCACCACTAAAATTATAATACTAAAATTATAATCTTAAATGCTAGACTAAATATTTTTAAATCTGGGAATTATTTTTGATTAAATACGATAGAAATTAAAAAGGACATCTGACACAGGAATAAGACCAAGACTAAAAAATTTAAAAAAAATCTGAATCTGAACATGCATGTGCACTTGTACCTTAATAGTGTCCAGTGCGAGCTCGATGACTGCACACTGTTTAGGGCTCAGCGCTTTGGCCTCCTCTCGCACCATGTGCTCCTGTAAGACAAACAGACCATCAGCTTTTACACAGCAGTCATGAAAGTAAAGTGAAGTGAAGTGATCATGAACGCACCTTCAGTTTGGAGAGCTGACCCAACTCTTTAGCAGCATTAAAGATGAGCTGTGTGCCCTACAGACACAAACACAAACACAAACACATCTGTCTTAGTTACTGCTGCACACACAGACAAGATCTCATGGGAACCAACTGGAGATTTCCATGAATGCTGTGATTTTTAGTTAGATATGCTAAAACCGATTGGATGTTATTCTTGCGTGTGCTGGAATAATGTATGGCATGGAAAGCATTTTTATCAGCATTTTTAATGTTTCAGTTTAATTTTTAGTTATGGATAATAACCCTGATGCAGACTCACTCTGCTGGATTACAGTTACATATGAGTGAAGGACAGAGAAAGAGGAAGCAGTGAGAGGGAGACAGTAAGTCCAGGCTGAGTGCCTGAGACAGGAAGACATCCGACAGGAAATAAAGACGACAGTCTGCCGTGCATCATGCTAGAGTTTCACACAGACAGAGACAGACTGGAAAAGTTTCACACAGACAGAGACAGACTGGAAACACACACTGCTATACTTACAATCATCTGGTGAAAGATGAATGATGATGAAAAGAAATAAGAGAAGAATGAAAGTCACAATACACACACACACACACACACACATACTTGTATTTGTGGTTTACGGGGACTCTCCATAGGCGTAATGGTTTTTATACTGTACAAACTGTATTTTCTATTGCCCTACACCAACCCTACCCCTAAACCTACCCCTTACAGGAAACTGCTGGCAATTTTTGAATTTCATAAAACACCGTTTTGTATGTTTTTTAAGCCTTTTGTTTTACGGGGACACAGGAAGTGTCCTCATAAACCATGTTATGCTGACAATGTAATCTGTATAAAACCTATTTTACAAATATATAAAATCCCCATCTAGTTGATAAAAACCATGGATAATAAAAAAAGAAATACCATGGCACTTAAATGCACTGCACAGTATACCGTGGTATTCCCATCATAGTAGTGTCCATACAAAGCATGTTTTGCATGTTATGTTACTGTGATGCTGCAGTAGTGTGAGTGTGTATGAACACACACCGTTTGGTCGGTCAGCGGTGGCAGGACGATGGTTTTCTCCATAGTGTTCATCACCAGCTTCCACAGCTCCTTCAGCACTCGCTTAAGAACAGTCTTCTCACAGATCTTAGCAAACAGAGTCAGACTGAGAGAAGAAGAAACCTCATCAAACATCCTCGTTATTAATAACACAGAAACTAACAAGTGCAAAGTCACAGTGTTTCTCATTTACATTTAGTTCATAAAAAAACTACAACTAAAATAAATAATATAATAAAAACTACACAGACTTAAAAACCTAAAAAAATAAGAACTACTTAAAAATATTAATAACCCAAACTATAGTATTATCTCAATGATACTAAAATACCACGGATTACAGGCCTGATCTGTTTATTTACACTATTTATTTATCAAAATATTGTTTGTGTGTAGCCTAATTAATATTCATGAGCTATGCCATATTCAACATCTGTCCCAACCACTTAAAGTGACGCCCATTAAATATTTAGTTTCACATGAGACATTTACTGTTGTTTATTTTTATTCTTTGTATTCTGAGTAAGCCTTTGCTCCAATTTAATCCTGACACTGTAAATAAAATAAATGTTTTTGAATCAGTTAAATACTGCTTTGATTTTATAAATAAATCACATAATCTGGCGGCTACTTATATTTTAAAAATATTTGATCGTTAAAAAGATATTGTGACCAGTATCACTTAATTTATTATTACTTAATATAAATAGTTTTTCAAATTGACAAATAAACAGACATTTGTTAATTCTTGTTAAAAATGTAGGTAAACAACAATAATTAAAAAAAAAAATGAATGAAACTTTTAAAATTGCATGTTAATTTTTTTATTTAATTTTGTATTTTTATTTA
The DNA here is from genome assembly GCF_001515605.1 of Sinocyclocheilus anshuiensis. Taxonomy (NCBI): domain Eukaryota; kingdom Metazoa; phylum Chordata; class Actinopteri; order Cypriniformes; family Cyprinidae; genus Sinocyclocheilus; species Sinocyclocheilus anshuiensis. The sequence goes on from NW_015555706.1 coordinate 511,675, forward strand.
ACTTTTTATTTCAAATGGTTAATGCATGTTTAATATGTAGGTAAACAAAATAAAAAAACGTTTTTTTTAATGCAACTTTTACAATTGCATGTTAATTAATTAATTTTATTTATTTAAAATTGTTAATTCATATTTAAATGTAGGTAAACATAAAAATAAAATGAAGTTTTTTAATGCAACTTTTAAAATTGAATGTTAATTTTTTTATTTACATTTACATTTAGTCATTTAGCAGACGCTTTTATCCAAAGCGACTTACAAATGAGGACACTGGAAGCAGTCAAAACTAACAAAAGAGTACACGTAGCAAGGTGTGTGTATATATATATATATATATATATTATTATTTTTTTTTTATTTAACTTTTTATTTCAAATGGTTAATGCATGTTTAATATGTAGGTAAACATAAAATACATTTTTTTTTAATGCAACTTAAAATTGCATGTTCATTTCTTTATTTAATTTAGTATTTTTATTTAACTTTTTATTTCAAATGGTTAATGCATGTTTAATATGTAGGTAACCATAAATAAAAAAAGTTTTTTTAATGCAACTATTTCAATTGCATGTTAATTTTATCTATTTATTTTATTTATTTAAAATGGTTAATTCATATTTAAATGTAGCTAAACAAAAATAAAATGAAGTTTTTTAATGCAACTTTTAAAATTGCATGTTACATTTTTTTATTTAATTTTGTATTTTTATTTAACATTTTATTTCAAATGGTTAATGCATGTTTAATATGTAGGTAAACATAAAATAAAGTTTTTTTTAATGCAACTTTTAAAATTGCATGTACATTTTTTTTTTATTTTGTATTTTTATTTAACTTTTTATTTCAAATGGTTAATGCATGTTTAATATGTAGGTAAACATAAAATAAAAAAGTTTTTTTTAATGCAACTTAAAATTGCATGTTATTTTTTAAATTTTGTTAATTCATGTTTGAAATGTAGGTAAACACAATAAAATAAAAAAAATATTTTTAATGCAACTTTTAAAATTATCCCTTATTATTATTATTTTTAATTTATTTGGCATGCTCACGTGTTAAAAATGTCATCTGGCAGTGGATGCAACCAATCACTGAACACGTTGCTTCTAGTCATCTATACTAGTGTAGTCATCTACTTGACAGCAGTTTAGCTAGTTTTAATTATGAGTAGCTCAAAGCCTGAACAAACTGCAGTTTCGGTGTCGCTCACTTGCTGTCCAGGAAGTCCATGATGGGCTGCAGGACGTTGTCGGCGTCCTGTGCTAAGCTGCCGTTGCCGTTAGCAGGTACGTTTGCTCCTTTCACCTGACTGAGAATATCTCCCATCTGCTTCACGCTCTCCTCGATGTGCGGCTGGAAACTGCAGACACACGGCAGGATTATCTTTATATTCCTTTTTCAAATAAACACTGTTCATCAAAGATTCCACAAAAATATTAACTGTTTTCAACATTGATAATAATCTGAAATGTTTCTTAATCAGCATATTAGAATGATTTCTGAAGATCATGTGACACTGAAGACTGGAGTAATGATGCTGAAAATACAGCTGCGCATCACAGAAATAAATGACAGTTTAACAGATATTCACAGTTATTTTAAATTGGAATAATATTTCATTTTTTTGACTGTTGCACTTTATTAACCCTGTAAATACTCCAAAACCCCAAACGAACCTCACGGCAAAAATCCGGCTGAGATCATCCATCACATTGTTCAGCTTGACTTGAAGATCCTTCAGAAAGTCACTGGCCTCCACGTTTAACTGCAAATACAAAAAACATAATTATGAGTCTGACTTGATTTTACTACTTGAATCTTGCTCAACTGAGATTTAAAAGACAATTAATAATCAGTAATATTATGGATTAGATGGCACTGACACCAGTGTTATTTTAGTATCAATGAGATGCTATTATAGTTTTTAATCATTTGAACTAGTGCTGTCAAACGCATCCAAAATAAACGTTTTTGTTTGCATAATATATGTGTGTATACGGTGTATATTTATTATGTATATATAAATACACCCATGCATGTATATATTTAAGAAAAACATGTTTTGTTTATATATAAAATATTAATATTTATATATAATATAAATTATATTTGAATAGAAATATATCAATATTTTAAATATATATACATGCATGTGTGTGCATTTATATATACAAAATAAATATACACAGTACACACATATATTATGCAAACAAAAATAATTTTAGTACTTTTATAGTTTTTTATTAATAGTTTGTATTAATACTTCAATACTTATTTTTATATTTTCTGTTTTTATTTACATTTTTGTTCAAATTGTTAGTATTTTAATTTTTAGTTTTCTCTCTCTCTCTCTCTCCGGTTTTAGTTTGTTAACTATAATCCTGACTGACCCTATTGGATGAGAACAAAACTTGAACTGAATTGATACTTGATACTTTTGTTTTAAATTTGTTTCATTAATTCATTTTGCAACATTTACACTGTTACTTGAACTGAATTAAATCAACATTGAACTGAACTGAGCTGAATAATGACACTCTTGTCTTCAGTAGAGCTGCTTTACAGTTTTGTTTCATAACTGGTGAATTTTAAAACATTAACGCTGTCACTTTCTTGTAATTAATGTGAAACTGCTTTGAAACAATCTGTATTGTATATAAATAAATGCGACTTGACTGATGACGTCATGCCACTCGTTCCAGCCAATGGCATCTGTTTAAAACGGAGGCTCCGCCCACACTGTGAAATCCAGCGAATCTTTTTAGTATGTGCTGAAAATGCTGTTAATTTATTGAATATTCAGTGAATAATGGGTCTGCAGTGAATCACACAGACTATTAAAGCCCATCCGCATTTATAACACATTCGAATTATGCACTACGTCATGAATATTCATACATGCGACTGTTTGTCAGGGAGCATTTATGATATCGCTCATAAATGATGCATGACGTCAATGCAAATGCTGTGAGAAAGCAAGAATAAGGAGTTGTGCAGCAAAAAGGCAGTAAAACAGAAATTAGTCAGAGATGGAGCGTGGGATGTTTAACTGCTGGATGACTCAGAAGAGAACGAGGGAACGGATGGGATGATCAATAGATGGATGGATAATAGAAAAGTTACTAAATGAGAGAGATTTATAGATGAAAACAGAGGGAAGAGATTCTGTTATTCAATAAATGAATGAAAACAATATAAAGACGACTGAATTTTACAGGTGTGTTAGATTTAAATGTTGTAATGTGCTATTTATTTAATGTATTTACTGACAAATGCAACATACAAAAACACAATCGCTTCTACATGATGCAGATACAGAGGACTATGAAATGAAGTGAGATGTTTTTACACTGTATGTGAGTAGCAAGATCTCATTTGCACTGCCATATACACTATTAAAGGTTTGGGGTCAGCAGGATTTTTTTTTTTCTTAAAAATTGCATTAAAGTAACAGTAAAGGCATCTATAATGTTACAAAAGTTTGGTTTAAAAATGACAAACATCTGCCTTAATAACACTAAACATATTGCATAAAGTTAAAAAGGCATTATATATATTTTTTAAATATTTTTTAATTGGTTGTTCAAATGTTTGGGCTCTTTTTTTTTTAATAAATTATTTATTTTATTCAGAAAGGACACTTTAAAATAATTAAAAGTGACAGTGAAGACATTTAGCATGTTACAAAAGATTTTTCCATTTCATTTCAAATAAATGCTGTTCTTTTGAACTTTCTATTCATCTGTGAATCCTGAAAAATAAAGTGTATCATTGTTTCCACAAAAATATTGTGCAGCGCAACTGTTTTCAATGTTGATAATAATCAGAAATGTTTCTTGAGCAGCAAATCAGCATATTAGAATGATTTCTGAAGATCATGTGACACTGAAGACTGGAGTAATGATGCTGAAAATTCAGCTGCACAAATTAGTTTAACAGATATTCACATAGAAAACTTGTAATAATATTTTACAATTTTTACTGTATTTTTGATCAAATAACTGCAGCTTAGGTGAGCAGAAGAGACTTCTTCCAATATGATATGAATACTAACAATTACGTTCTGAAAGCTGCAGTAGACAGCAAGATTTTAACTTAAATTTGTGCTCAGAAAACTGTACAGACCACTTCTATGCTACTTTTCGGTGAACTATTTTCTTAAAGGGGTCATATGATGCAATTTCAATTGTTCCGTTCTCTTTGGAGTGTTACAAGCTCTTGGTGCATACAGAAGATCTGTAAAGTTGCAAAGACTAAAGTCTCAAATCCAAAGAGATATTCTTTATAAAAGTTAAGAGTCAGCCACGCATAAACATTTCATTACACCAAATACACAAAATGTTCTTTTTATGACCCCTTTAAGATGGCATGTTTTAAAGAGTTAAAGCATGCATGAACTCACGTCTTTCCCTCCCATGGCCTCAAACATCTTCTCCAACTGGACTCGCAGCTGCTGGATATTATTAATAATGATGCAAGGCTGAAAATAAGAGAAAGAGGAGGTCGAGCGACATTAACGCACACATATATACACACGCTATTAAAAGATATCCCTGCAGCAATAAAAAGTGAGGAATAGTGCTAAATGTGACAGTTTCATTAAGTGCTGTGAGCTGAATGAGTCTCGCTAGATCATCATATGTGTGTGTTTTCTTCCTCTGAGAGCCATTTAAAGCCAGTCAGCTAATTACTGTATGACTCACACACACACTTTATTATGAGCCGCATGTACCTTTTTAATGTAATATGTGACCCTGGAGCAAATGCATTACTGTGACGCACCACTTTCTCCTTTTTGCAGTGAGTGGGAAAATCCTTGGCAATGATGTCGGCATAAGACAGAAGAACATTTCCAATGGTCTGAAAGAGAGAAAAAGTCACATGATTTGAAGAATCATTCATATCTCTCAAACGTCGAAGGATGCCGAACACACTGAGCTTTAATACTTAAGATGTTTCACTCATCCTTAATACTGTGAGTGCAATAATAATAGAGATGCTTGACTTCACCTTAGCAAACCTCTTCATGTAATTCCCAACGATCTGAGGATCAGGACACTCCAACTTCCTGATGATCTCGAAGCTCTGGTTGAGCTGAGAAAAGACATCCACCACCGAACAGGAGAAGAGCGCGTGCTCCGACGTCTGCTGGAACTGATGGGAGAAACCATCAAGATAAAAGAGCACTGTTTAATTCAATTTGGCTTAACCAGGTGGGGTTTAAATAAAAAAACAAAAATGAATTACTTACTAAAAAAATTAAACATTTTATTTGTTTGCCTGTGCATGTCAAGTGAGTATTAACTGACATAAGAGAGCCGTTAACATGCAAATGTCACGATAAATTATTAAAATATTAACTTATTTTAGATCAAAAGGGTTCAAAAGGGAAGCACTGGTTTAAAAATGACAAACATCAGTCTAAACAACACTAGACATATTGCAAAAAAGCTAAAAATGGTCTGAGGAAGTCCCATCATTACCAATGCATACATTATTTATTTAAAAAAAATAATTTTAATTATATTATATATTATATTTTTAGTTGTTCAAAAGTTTGGGGTCAGCAAGATTTTTATATATATTTTTTTTTAAATAAATTATTTCTTTTATTCATCACCGATGCATTAAATCGCTCAAAAGTGCCAGTAAAGACATTTATAATGTTACAAAAGATTTCTATCTCAAATAAATGCTGTTCTTTTGAACTTTCTATTCATCTGTGAATCCTGAAAAATAAAATGTATCACAGTTTCCACAAAAATATTCTGAATTTAACTGTTTTCAACATTGATAATAATCAGAAATGTTTCTTGAGCAGCAAATCAGAATATTAGAATGATTTCTGAAGATCATGTGACACTGAAGACTGGAGTAATGATGCTGAAAATTCAGCTTTACATCACAGGAATAAATTACAGTTTAACAGGTATTCACATAGAGAACAGCTACTTTAAATTGTAATAATATTTGGCAATGATACTGATTTTACTGTATTTTTCATCAAACAAATGCAGCCATGGTGAGCAGAAGAGACTTCTTTGAAAAACATTTAAAATTATAAAATTTTAGTAGCATGTCGATACACATCCCATCTTTAATTGGAATTTTAGGCATCACTTGCCATGTTTTTAATGCAATATGCATCATACAGTCCTTATATGTGTGTGTGTGTGTGTGTGTGTGTGAATATTTTACGGTAATTGGACTCTAAAGACAGATGGAGGTGTTAAACTCTCCTCTGTGTATCATAACATCTCACTACTAAAAATACAACAATATACCCCTGATATTTACCCCGTCCTTTGCGTCCCTGACCAGAGCGCCGTGCAGGAAATCTCTAGATACTTCCTCATTCTCATCCAGCCACAGGATCACGAAGGGCTCAAACCAGCTATAAAGACAAAGATGAAGCAGTTCCGACACTGTATGCTGCATGCACATTTTTTGTATGCATGCAATGCCTTGATGACCATTGCATTTAATACTTAGTGTTAGGAGTTTGATCAAGTCACTAACTCTAAATATGAGCGCTAGTAATAGTAACGTCTGACTAGAAACAGCTCTTACGCTGGATACTCTGGCACACGGTCCTGGAAATACGGCAGCTCCTTGCAGTATTCGTTGTAAAGCCACTTCACCTTGAAGTGCAGGTTCATGTAATCGGCGCTCTTGCACAGCCTGTGTTTCTCGTGTTCTGAGAGACAGGAAGCACATCACACACAAGATATTGATCACAGATGTGACTATAAGACTGTTTTCACACTTGATTGCTTGATCAGAAGTAGACTTTGATTCCAGCCCTTTTAACACTCGCTTTATTTATTTAATTATTATTAGAAAAATGCAATTAAATATTGCATACGAACCTTTAAAAATTACAATAGAACTAAAACAACATTAGAAAAGAAGTGAAAAGAGAAAAAAGTAAATAAATAATACAAATAAACAAATATAATTAATAGATAAATGAAATTAAACACCTCAAGACAGAAATTCCCACAAACCTCCAACTGCAACAGAACTAAAACATAACATAACATTAACATAAATAACAAATGAATAATATATTAAATAAAAATAAATAATAGAAAAATATACTTAAACATCTCAATAGCATTAGAAGAAGTGAAGAGAGAGAAAAAAGTAAATACATAATAAATAAATAATAAAACATATAACATAACACACTCACACAAACCTCAAACTGCAACAGAACTAAAACGTTAGGAAACAGTAATGAAAGTAAATAAATAATAAATGAATAATATATTAAATAAAAATAAATAATAGAAAAATATACTTAAACATCTCAATAGCATTAGAAGAAGTGAAGAGAGAAAAGTAAATACATAATAAATAAATAAATAAAAATAAATAAAAAAATACACTTTAACATAAGACAGAGAGAGACTCACACAAACCTCAAATTACTACAGAACTAAAAACATCACATTAAAGAATGTTAAAAAGTTAATAAATAAAAAAAGTATAATAAATAAACAGAAACATACATTTAAGACAAAATTACAGTAACAGAAAAATAAATAAAATAAATAAGTACATAAAAATAATAAATAAATACAATGATATATGTGACCCTGGACCACAAAACCATTCATAAGGGTCAATTTTTCGATGTTATGATAGGACAATATTTGGCCGAGGTACAACTATTTGAAAATCTGGAATCTGAGGGTGCAAAAAAATCTAAATATTGACTACAAATATACCCCGGCGACTTAACACTGCTTTTGTGCTCCAGGGTCACGTATGTACATTCACACACATATAAAAATATACATTAAAAAATAACATTTTAACAAGAACCTCCCTACTTTATAGATCTGTCATTTTTTCAGTTTCTCATACGAGAGGAAACATTTGTCAGAGGTTTAGTGTTCAGTCGGTGTTTACCTTCCATCGCGTACTTCATATCCTGAGCAAACATGTTCCACATCACCTCCGCACTGATCTTTCCCACGTTCAGCTCCTGAGGGAACCTGCAGGAGGAAGACAGGCAGGACTTATGGGTATATTTCTCTCCGTTTCCTTCATATCAGTTATATAACTTGCTTTCGTTATTGTATCTTACTGTAACCATTCTGTTTCAGGTTTTTAAAGGAATATTCTGGAGTACTGTAATGTTAAACCCCATTATCTCGGGTCTGAACACACACTCACTGGTTCAAGCAGGGCGTGTAAGAGTTCTTGTCCTCCTCTATAATGGAAACGATGAGGGTGATGAGTTTGGACCAGAAGTCCAGGTTCTTAATACTCGGCCCCTGTTCTTCAGGAGGAACCGTCTTCGACTGGATATGAACACAGCCGAGAGAGATACGTTCAAGTCAAGTACACGAATACAAGCAAACCACAACATAAGATGCACTGTAAAAACAGATGTTCTTCAGATGTAGCATTTTTGCTATGTTTTCCAGTAAAAACATGTAAACATTTCTAAATCAAGATGCATTTACTTGAGATGCTAAATGACATAAGATGAGAAGTCTTGTTTTTGGAGAGATTGATCAAAATGGACAAAAAAAAATATAGTAGAAAATTAGAGAAGTAGAGTTTGATTCCAACCCTTTATTTTTATTTATTATCTTTATTTATTAATTTATTTTTAATTATCATTAGATAAATGCAAATTAAACATCTCAAGACAGAGATTCACACAAACTTTAAATTACAATAGAGCTAAAATATAACATTAGAAAAGAGACAAAAAATAAGCATAAAAATAATAAATAATATAATAAAATAAATAAATATAATAGAAAAATACAATTAAACATCTCAAGACAGACCTCAAACCTCAAATTACAACAGAACTAAAAGCATACCATTATAAAAGAAATCAAGAAAGACATAAGTATATAAATAATATAATAAAACAAAAACAATAAAATAAATAAATATAATATAAAAATACAATTAAACATCTCAAGGCAGATATTAAAAAAAACATCCGATTACAACAGAACTAAAACATAACATTAGAAAAGAAGGTGAGAAAAAATAAAAAATAAAAAATAAATAATGAAACAAATATATAAATAAATCAGAAAAATACATTTAAATATTTTAAGACAGAAATTTAAACAAACCTCAAATTACAACAGAACTAAAACATAACATTAGAAAAGAAGGTGAGAAAAAATAAAAAATAAAAAATAAATAATGAAACAAATATATAAATAAATCAGAAAAATACATTTAAATATTTTAAGACAGAAATTTAAACAAACCTCAAATTACAACAGAACTAAAACATAACATTAGAAAAGAAAAAGTAATAATAAAAAAGGGGTCAAATGAAAACAATGAAATGAAAACAAGTCAAAGGGAAAATAAGTTTAAGCAGAAGCTTGCTTCATTTTGATTAGATTTCTCAGAAAACAAGGCTTCTTAATTTGTCATTTTGTGTAGTAAACATATCTTGATTTAAGCATGTTTACATATTTATTTCCATCATTTTGTAGTTTCTCAAGCAGCAGTCATGCAGTTTACGGTTACTGAGAAAAAACATTTACACAAATTGTCAATTAAAAAAATTATGCAGAGAGCACGCAAGAATGCTTGCTGTGCATACGGCCCATTATCATCTAAGATCTACACACACACACACACACACACACACACACACACACACATACAC
>NW_015555706.1:522279-524351 GCF_001515605.1 Sinocyclocheilus anshuiensis
AGTTGTCCAAATGAAGTTCTTAGCAATGCATATTACTAATCAAAAATTAAGTTTTGATATATTTACAGTAGGAAATTTACAAAATATCTTCATGGAACATGATCTTTACTTAATATCCTAATGATTTTTGGCATAAAAGAAAAATGTATCATTTTGACCCATACAATGTATTGTTGGCTATTGCTACAAATATACCCCGGCGACTTAACACTGCTTTTGTGCTCCAGGGTCACGTATGTACATTCACACACATATAAAAATATACATTAAAAAATAACATTTTAACAAGAACCTCCCTACTTTATAGATCTGTCATTTTTTCAGTTTCTCATACGAGAGGAAACATTTGTCAGAGGTTTAGTGTTCAGTCGGTGTTTACCTTCCATCGCGTACTTCATATCCTGAGCAAACATGTTCCACATCACCTCCGCACTGATCTTTCCCACGTTCAGCTCCTGAGGGAACCTGCAGGAGGAAGACAGGCAGGACTTATGGGTATATTTCTCTCCGTTTCCTTCATATCAGTTATATAACTTGCTTTCGTTATTGTATCTTACTGTAACCATTCTGTTTCAGGTTTTTAAAGGAATATTCTGGAGTACTGTAATGTTAAACCCCATTATCTCGGGTCTGAACACACACTCACTGGTTCAAGCAGGGCGTGTAAGAGTTCTTGTCCTCCTCTATAATGGAAACGATGAGGGTGATGAGTTTGGACCAGAAGTCCAGGTTCTTAATACTCGGCCCCTGTTCTTCAGGAGGAACCGTCTTCGACTGGATATGAACACAGCCGAGAGAGATACGTTCAAGTCAAGTACACGAATACAAGCAAACCACAACATAAGATGCACTGTAAAAACAGATGTTCTTCAGATGTAGCATTTTTGCTATGTTTTCCAGTAAAAACATGTAAACATTTCTAAATCAAGATGCATTTACTTGAGATGCTAAATGACATAAGATGAGAAGTCTTGTTTTTGGAGAGATTGATCAAAATGGACAAAAAAAAATATAGTAGAAAATTAGAGAAGTAGAGTTTGATTCCAACCCTTTATTTTTATTTATTATCTTTATTTATTAATTTATTTTTAATTATCATTAGATAAATGCAAATTAAACATCTCAAGACAGAGATTCACACAAACTTTAAATTACAATAGAGCTAAAATATAACATTAGAAAAGAGACAAAAAATAAGCATAAAAATAATAAATAATATAATAAAATAAATAAATATAATAGAAAAATACAATTAAACATCTCAAGACAGACCTCAAACCTCAAATTACAACAGAACTAAAAGCATACCATTATAAAAGAAATCAAGAAAGACATAAGTATATAAATAATATAATAAAACAAAAACAATAAAATAAATAAATATAATATAAAAATACAATTAAACATCTCAAGGCAGATATTAAAAAAAACATCCGATTACAACAGAACTAAAACATAACATTAGAAAAGAAGGTGAGGAAAAAATAAAAAATAAAAAATAAATAATGAAACAAATATATAAATAAATCAGAAAAATACATTTAAATATTTTAAGACAGAAATTTAAACAAACCTCAAATTACAACAGAACTAAAACATAACATTAGAAAAGAAGGTGAGAAAAAATAAAAAATAAAAAATAAATAATGAAACAAATATATAAATAAATCAGAAAAATACATTTAAATATTTTAAGACAGAAATTTAAACAAACCTCAAATTTCAACAGAACTAAAACATAACATTAGAAAAGAAAAAGTAATAATAAAAAAGGGGTCAAATGAAAACAATGAAATGAAAACAAGTCAAAGGGAAAATAAGTTTAAGCAGAAGCTTGCTTCATTTTGATTAGATTTCTCAGAAAACAAGGCTTCTTAATTTGTCATTTTGTGTAGTAAACATATCTTGATTTAAGCATGTTTACATATTTATTTCCATCATTTTGTAGTTTCTCAAGCAGCAGTCATGCAGTTTACGGTTACTGAGAAAAAACATTTACACAAATTGTCAATTAAAAAAATTATGCAGAGAGCACGCAAGAATGCTTGCTGTGCATACAGCCCATTATCATC
>NW_015555706.1:524370-527760 GCF_001515605.1 Sinocyclocheilus anshuiensis
TCATATAAGATATACACACACACACACACACACACACACACACACACACACACACATCAGGAGCATCAGTCAGTGCTCCGGTTATGAGGTGTCAAAAACTCCAGACGCGTCTTCCATCTTACTAATAAAGTTCTGCAGTGAAAGTGCAGAGAGAGAGAGAGCGAGGGGGATAAACACACGTCACACTGCTCTTCTTCTCCATTCATAACTGCCACAACACCTCCACCATAATCAATATTTCATTTTCCACGAGAAGAACATCAGCGCTTGTGGCGCTCTGCCTCTGAATTACTAAACAGCATCAAATCAGCATGAAGAGACAAACACAAACTCATTCAGTCCAGAGTGACGCTCGCTGTTAAACCGAAGCTTCCAACAGAACATACAAAAGTTTAAAAGTTCAAAACATTTGAAAGTTTCCAAAAGATTTTCTATATCATTTAAAACAAACACACACACACGTACTCACTGGGTCATTCTGGTATTCCCGGCTGTAGAGCTCATGGCAGTTATTAAAGATGTACTCGTACGTTGAGTTGAGACACGCTTTCACACAGTCTTTAACAACTTGACTCGCTCTCGGTGGACTCTGCAGCTCCTGGACCTGAAAACACATACAACAGTTATTCATTTATTTATATTATTATTATTATTATTATTATTATTATTATTATTATCATTATTAGTGATTTAATTTTTTATTTACTTGTTTTTTCTCTTGTCTAATTTTATGTTTGAGTTCAGCTGAAAATTAAGGTTTGTTTGAATCTGTCTTCAGATGTTTCACTATATTTTCAAAATAATTACTTATTTTTATTTATAATATTATTATCATTATTTATGATGCTTTTTTATTTCTGATGCAAATTGAGGTTTGTTTGAATCAGTCTTGAGATGTTTCACTATATTTTCAAAACAATTATTTATTTATTTTTATTTATAATATTATTATCATTATTATTATTATTTGTGATGCTTTATTTATTTCTGTTGAAAATTGAGGTTTGTTTGAATCCGTCTTCAGATGTTTCACTATATTTTCAAAATAATTACTTATTTATTTTTATTCATGATATTATTATCATTATTATTTGTGATGCTTTTGTATTTATTTCTGATGTAAATTGAAGTTTGTTTGAATCTGTCTTGAGATGTTTCACGGCATTTTTAAAATAATTATTAATTTTTATTTATTACATTATTTATGATCATCATTATTATTTGTGATTTATATTTTTTATTTTTTATTTTTTCTCTCTTGTCACTTCTTTTCTAATTTTAGGTTTTAGTTCTGTTGCAAATTGAGGTTTGTTTGAATCTGTCTTCAGATGTTTCACTGCATTTTTTAAATAATTATTTATTTATGTTTATTTATTAAATTATTTATGATCATCATTATTATTTGAGATTTATTCTCTCTTTGTTTGAATCTGTCTTGAGATGTTAAATTATTTTTACAAATTATTTATCAATATTATTTTTATTTCATATTTAATTACATTAAAGGCCTATACATGTTGCTGAAAATTATATAATGCAAAAATAAGGCACAACTACTGAAAAAGCATGTCATTAAATCATTTAAGATTTGTCACCAGAACAAACCTTCATCCTGAAGAAAGTGATGCTGGTCAGAAGATCTACAGTGGACTTCAAATCCTGCAACCTCTCAGGACTGCTGGCTGGGAAATTATTCTGAAACACGAACACACAACTCTTACAAACACAGACACACACTCCACAACACAACTCTTCAGAACTCAGTAGATATAGAGGTCACTGTATCAGTGTAGAGGTGCAGTGATATATTACTGAATATGTGAACAAACCCTGTACATAGAGAGGTCTATCCTCAGAGAGTTGTGCAGTTGATCCAACAGTTTCACAAACCGCTCTTTCTGCAAAAAATAATTGACATATGTCAAATACACATTATGGCACAAAAGTTTGTTTTTGAAAGAAGTCTCTTCTGCTCACCAAGGCTGCATTTATTTAAACAAAAATACAGTAAAAAGAGTAAAACTGTGAAATATTACAATTTAAAATAACTGTTTTCTATGTGAATATCTATAAAAATGTAATTAATTCCTGTGATGTAAAGCTGAATTTTCATCATCATTACTCCAGTCTTCAGTGTCACATGATCTTCAGAAATCATTCTAATATGCTGATTTGCTCAAGAAACATTTCTGATTATTATCAATGTTGAAAACAGTTAATAGTTTTGTGGAAACGGTGATACATTTTATTTTTCAGGTTTCTTTGATGAATAGAAAGTTTACAAGAACAGCATTTATTTGAAATAGAAATCTTTTGTAACATAATAAATGTCTTTACTGTCACTTTTGATCAATTTAATGCATCACTGATGAATAAAAGTATGAACTTATTTAAAAAAACAAACAAAAATCTTACTGACCCCAAACATTAGTGTAACTCAACAACACAACAACAAGGTGTCTGAAATCTACTATACTAGTAGTACTTTTGCAAGTCATTTTGTGGTTGAAATCTGAACTGACCCCAAAGTTGGATGCAGCGAAGCGGTCGGAGGCAGAGACGTTGTTGGAGGACTGTGTGGTGTGGGCGTAGTAAGCGTTGATGTTGGCCAGCAGCGTGCTCATGACCGCAGGAACACCGGGACACATGTACTTCGATGACAGACACGCGAAATGCCTGAACACAAACACGAACAAGGTTACTGACATTTTCTGCAATACAAATCATTTTCAACCCAAATATTTTCCACAATTAAACCAAAATCTTTTCTGCAATACAAGTAATTTTCAACCCAAATATTTACCACAATAAAACCAAACTCTTTTCTGCAATACAAGTAATTTTCAACCAAAGTATTTTTTGCAATAAAACCAAAATATTTTCTGCAATACAAGTAATTTTCAACCAAAGTCTTTTTTGCAATAAAACTAATTTTCCACCAAAATCTTTTCTGTAAATTAAGTAATTTTCAAACAAAACAATTTCTGCAATACAAGTAACCAAAATCTTTTCTGCAATACAAGTAATTTTCAACCAAAATCTTTTCTGCAATTCAAGTAATTTTCCACCAAAATCTTTTCTGTAAATTAAGTAATTTTCAAACAAAACAATTTCTGCAATACAAGTAACCAAAATCTTTTCTGCAATACAAGTAATTTTCAAACAAAATCTTTTTTGCAATACAAGTAATTTTCAAACTAAATCTTTTTTGCAATAAAACCAAAATATTTTCTGCAATACAAGTAATTTTCAACCAAAGTCTTTTTTGCAATAAAACCAAAATCGTTTCTGCAATACAAGTAATTTTCAACCAAAATCTTCTCTGCAAATTAGGGCTGCACGATAAATCGCATGCGATATTTAATGCGCATCTTGTCAGAAAGCCGGTTC
>NW_015555706.1:527893-537024 GCF_001515605.1 Sinocyclocheilus anshuiensis
TTTCTGCAATACAAGTAATTTTCAAACAAAATCTTTTTTGCAATAAAACCAATTTTTTTTCTGCAATACAAGTAATTTTCAAACAAAATCTTTTTTGTAATAAAACCAAAATCTTTTCTGCAATACAAGTAATTTTCAAACAAAATCTTTTTTACAATGAAACCAAAATCATTTCTGCAATACAAGTAATTTTCAAACAAAATATTTTTTGCAATAAAACCAAAATATTTTCTGCAATACGAGTAATTTTCGACCAAAATCTTTTCTGCGATAAAACCAAAATCTTTTCTGCAATACAAGTAATTTTCAATCAAAATCTTCTCTGCAATTCAAGTAATTTTCAACCAAATACAAGTATTTTTCAAACAAAATGTTTTTTGCAATAAAACCAAAATCTTTTCTGCAATACGAGTAATTTTCGACCAAAATCTTTTCTGCAATAAAACCAAAATGTTTTCTGCAATACAAGTAATTTTCAATAAAAATCTTCTCTGCAATTCAAGTAATTTATAAACCAAATACAAGTATTTTTCAAACAAAATGTTTTTTGCAATAAAGCCAAAATCTTTTCTGCAATACAAGTAATTTTCAAACAAAATCTTTACTGCAATAAAACCAAAATCTTTTCTGCAATACAAGTAATTTTTAACCAGTCTTTTTTGCAATAAAACCAAAATATTTTCTGCAATACAAGTAATTTTCAACCAAAATCTTTTCTGCAAATTAAGTAATTTTCAAACAAAACAATTTCTGCAATACAAGTAATTTTCAACCAAAATCTTTTCTGCAAATTAAGTAATTTTCAAACAAAACAATTTCTGCAATATAAGTAATTTTCAACCCAAGTAAGGAACGACATCATATTACAGTAATTTTGCCAGAAATAAGAGGTGCTACAAACTAAAATTAAAACCATACTTTATATGTCTTGACCCTGTCGCTTAAAAGACAAAGACTTCTAATGAAATTTGAAAATGTTAAACTCACATCTCTAGTTTTCATAATCGATCGCATCTCATTGATGCTTTACATTTTATGCATCATCTACTTAACTGTAATGTTTAAAATAGTGTCACGGTCAGCTAAATATATATCAAATTTATCATCATTTTAAAGACAGGTCTTGATAGCATCCAGGTGATGAGGAATATTGATTAAACAAGGCTTGAGTTTTCCCATTCCAGCACTGTCTGCTCTTTCTCTTTATTACTCACGACACACACTGAGCTCAGCGTCTCCTGAGACTCAGGGTGATCTGACCTGAATCACTACCTCATTATTATGGACGTCCTCATCTTTGGTGGCTGAAAGCTAATGAGGTGTTTCCAGCAGTGCGCTTGAACTACACGCGTGGGCCACGCTACACGTGTCGATGAACAACTCACTGACGCTCATTAACACCAGAGAAACTCAGAGGACAGAACAGATGATTGTAGAAACTGATCTCCAGCATTACTGTGAATTAAATACTAACACTAAACTCTCACTGGTCTGTAAATAACCAGTGTTAATTTAGTACCAATGAGATACTGTTATAGTTTTTACTAATATTTTGAACCAGTTTTTATTTTTATATTTTCCATTTTTTATTTTAATGAAAATTTTTTGTAATTTTGTGTTTGTCATTTTTAGTAGTTATTTCAATATATCTTAAATATGTCTTCAATTAAAATGAGAAATGTTGCCTTTACAACCAGAAAAAAAAAAAAGCTTTTTATATTTTATTTTATATTTATTTTATAGTAATTAAAATATTGTTATTTTAATTTAAGTAATTAGCTTTTAGCTTTAGTTTCAGTTTTAGTTAACTATAATAACCCTGTAAATAAAAGACAGCAAAATGATAGAAGTATATTCTAAATAAATAAAAGAAAACAAACATTTTATTAGAGTATGATTCTTTGCAAAATTTTGCAATGCATCATAAAATGCATCACAAATTGGTTTGATTGTAATTAGAACTGACTATTAAATTCAATAATGGATGTATTGGATTTTCATTGTCACACCACAAATAAGGAACATTTTTATAACCCATGTTTGATGTTGTCTGAACTATATTCAAACTATTATCAATCATATGACTAACCTAACATTAAATATACACCATTAAAATCATACAACAAATGTCATAATTTTGATATGATCTGATAATTAATTAATTATAGTACAAAAACTTTTATAATTTTAATAATTTTACAAAAAAATACTACAATGTTCCTTAAAATTACGACACAAAGAAAGTGACATAATTTGGACATTTTCTACAGCATGACTTGAAAATGATTTGTCTTCACTTTATTGTACGAAAAATTAAATGACGTCTTAAATAATTGTCTTCATAACATTTATGTCTTCATAAGAAAAATTATCAACATTTTTTCTTTAATTTAATAAAATAATAAACATAATTTGGTCATTACGGACCCCCATCTCATATTATTTCAATCAGCAAAACTTTGCCGAGAGTAAGCAAAAGAATTGCGAGCGCAAGTAAAATTTTTCCGGGAAAACTTTCAACTTTTGCAATCCAATGCAAAAGCATTGAAATATAATATTTTCCTCCTATCTTTTAATTAATTTTTTTCATCCATTTACCATTAGGGCTGGACAATAATTCAATATCAATATGTATCGCGATATAATTTTTTTCAATAACAGTGATATGATTTTTAAACACATTTCCGATATTTCGATATACACTACCAGTGTTTCCCATACATTGATTTATTTGTGGCGTTTGATTTCGTTGAATAAAAATGAGCACTGCATGTTTCAAAATCAAAACGCGGCGCGAGTGTTTTATATGAATGTATCTCTGAAGGGAAGCGACTGTCTTCAGAAAAGTTTCTATTACATATTCATCTTTATCTGATAAAGTAGCGTTCGTGAGCGGAGCTGCTTTGATTACAGCCGTTACTGGAGAAACTGCTAGTTTTTCACTCTAAAAGCGCCTCCTGCTGGCAGAGAATGAGTTTGCATTTTCAATAAGCCTCCAGCTAACATTTCCAGTTTTTGTTGTTGTTCAATTTTTTTTGTTTTCTGCAGCGACTCGGAGCACTTTTCATACCCTTTTTTCTGGCTGAAGCACATTTGTTTCAATCTATAAGAATAATCAGCCTACACTACCGGTCAAAAGTTTTTGAACAGTAAGATTTTTAATGTTGTTGTATTTTTATTTTTTCTGAAATAAAAAGCTTTTGTAACATACACTATTCCATTCAAAAGCTTAGAGAAAGTATAATTTTTATTTTTTGGGGGGAAAGAAATTATATTTAGCAAGGATGCTTAAAATTGATCAAAAGTGATGAATAAGGCATTTATAATGTTACAAAAGATTTCTATTTCAGATAAATAGTGTTCATATCGATATCGGAATTATATCGTATCGACCGAAATTAAGAAATATATCATGATATAAATTTTGGCCATATCGTCCAGCCCTATTTACCATTAGGGGCCCCACAGGACAACAACTTTTGCCGATTAACTTTTAGTAGGTTAACTGATCATATGCTGGAAAGACGATCTCTTTCATGCATTCAGTTGTTTGTTCGTTCGTTCTCTGCTTACGTCATGGCCTGATAGATCGATTCCACTCCGTATCTCATGGCGAACTCGTCCACGATCTCCTGTGCCGTCTCATCGAAGTACACTTTCCAGGCGTCATCGCCTTTAGCATCTGGGATCTTCACCACGCCGCTGTTCTGCTTCTCTGTGGTGTAGTGGAAGATGTGCTGCAAAGCAACATGGGTAGAAGACTCAGTTATCGATAAATCCAGAAGATGAAGCTCTTTACACTGATTTAGTTTTACATCACGTCCTAACCAGGTGTGAACGATGAGTTTCCAGCAGGGTTATTATCATTAACTAGAACTAGAATTGAAATTGAAATAAAGCTGAAATACAGTAAAATATAAATATCAGATGAAATAAATAGAAATGTTGCCTTGGCAACATTAAAAAGAAAAATGACAAAAGCACATAACCAAATTACTAAAACTAAAATTAAAATTAAAAATATAAATTATGTAGATAATTAAATTTAATTAGAAGGGCTTTTGTCATTAACTAAAAATAAAACTTAAAAAAAACAAAGCTGATATAAAATAAAATATAAATATTAGATGAAAAACTTGTAAATAAAAATAAAAATGCTGCCTTAGCAAATAACTGAAATAAGTTTACAGTTTTTTTCCAATTGCTAACATGCCTTTGTCCAATCTGTAGCCACATTTTCAAAACTCTATTAGCACAACATCCGATTGTTGTGACCATACCATTAATACAATTCATGTTGTTTTCACACAATATTCAGTCAATTAACACGTTTCTAAAATGCGTAAATTTTCTTTTCACACAAGCTTACCCCATACCAAAATCATGGATCTTTCTTATCTTTTTTACAAATGCTTAAACACAGCATGTCAGAAATGAAGACCTAATGTTCCAAACCTTAAATATAGTGTAAAGCCTCTACTTCTGCAACAACAGCAGCAGCTCAAAAGTATTGAAATGTAATGTAATAATTGTAATGTTATTTAAAGGTTACAAAAATGTTTCTTACAACCTTCTACTAAATGTATTTTTTTTTACAAAATATAACGCTGCTTGAATGTTAATTTTAAAAATTCTAAGAATGTTAAAAAGTTTCCTTGTGATTATGATTTGAAGGTAACAAAAATGTTTCTTAGAATGTTCAAGTACAAATAACATCATAAGGACGTTCTGAGAATGCTGATCTCAGAACGATTTCTCTCAACGTTTTGAAAACGTAAATCAAATTAATAAAAGTTTTAAGAATGTTCCATAAACATTACTTTAAGAATGTTTTGTTCTAACATTTATATACACTGCAAAAAATGCTTTTCTAGCTTAGACCTTTTGTCTTGTTTCCAGCCAAAATATTTAAAAATTCTTAAATCAAGAAGGATTTTCTAGACAAGCAAAAATTATCTTGTTTTCAGAAAAAACAAGTCAAATTTAAGTGAGTTTTTGCTTAAAACAAGCAAAATAATCAGCCAATGGGGTAAGCAAAATAATCTTATTTCAAACAGAAAACAAGATTATTTTGCTTACCCCATTGGCAGATTATTTTGCTTGTTTCAAGGAAAAACTCGCTTAATTTTGACTTGTTTTTTCTGGAAACAAGACAAAAATTTTTGCTTGTCTAGAAAATCCTTCTTGATTTAAGAATTTTTAAATATTTTGGCTGGAAACAAGACAAAAAATCTAAGCCAAAAAAAACATTTTTTGCAGTGTAACTTTTAAAAAGCCTTAGTGAAAGTTGTGAGAACGTTCCCTGTTAGCTGAGTTAATGCACCAAAAGCATGCACTATATCTAAATATAATGTCTAATAAGTGTAATTTTTGCATGTACCTCATGCAGGCAGGTGTACTGAACGTGGTACGGAGACACGGTCTCCTCTCCTTTGATCTCCACACTGATGTGCATGCGGATCGCTCCGGAAACGGCCGACTTATCCGTGCGCTTGTCTGTTCAGAGAGGAAGAGAGAGTCTAATAATTCCTCCAAGATCATATTCATGGAGATTAGGGCTGTCAAAATTCTTTTCGAATTTCGAACATTCGTCGAATTTAAAATAAAAATCCACATTCGAATGCAACGAATTTTAGGTGTGCGTTAAGGAGGCAGCCTTAACAGTGGCGCACGAGACGCGATGACGATGTAAGTGTCGTTGCATTTTAATGTTTTTGTTAGTCTATCCAGTTGAAGCCACTAGATGCGGCGCTGCTGCGTTGTTAATTACAAATATTGCGGGAAAAGAGAACATCAATGCGGAGAAGATCTTGTTTACATCAAAACTGAAACCAAGCCATTCACACAGAACACATATTTCGCGCATTTTCTAGAGGGACATCTATCACAGTTGCACTCGTGTCTCGCACAAAAGAGTCGCATGTTTAGAAAGCCTTGTAAAATTAATGCAAGTTCAACTTTGAAAAAAACATATCTCAAGACTTTATGGCGGGGTTTTTCCCCATCAGACTGCAACTCGTGTTTTTAAATGAAAAATGTACTCTGTGTGATTGGCTTTCGTCCCTTTGTATTAAACTATGCATACATACATGATGCTGTTTTGTTTATAGTTGTTTAAGCAACTTAATTATAATTGGTTTATAAACATTATTTTAAACATTATGCACTTTCTTTCACAGATAGTCATGTTATCTTATGCTTTGATTAAACGTGCTATAATTTAATATTTTGCTCGATGCGCCCTCTTGTGGCCTCAGGAGAGAAGCCAAAAGCTTTTCTTCACCCTAACTGAAATTATGCATTTTAAATTCGAATATAATTCGAATTTTGATAATATTTAAGTAAAAAATTCAAATTTAGTTTTTCAGCCATTTTGGCAGCCCTAATAGAGATGCTGCTAAAATAACCATGCAATGACTCTGACACACCGAGGTTGTACCAGACGTCCATTTCTCCACTCAGCGTTCGCACTTCAATGATAGTCTGTCCCAGGAAGTCATCAGACTCCCGCTTGAACCGCTGCTTCACGCGAGACTTGATATCATCGTCCTCGTCCCAGACGCGCACCTTTATCCGGTCGGAAGAGTTATGACACTCACTGCACACCAGAGACAAAACCTAGGTTAACATCGTTGACTAAAAATAAAACTATAAAAAACAATATATATTTATTACTTGAAACAAAATAAACTAACTGAAAATAAATAAATAAATAAATAAAAACTTATTTTAGCTAGTTGCTGAGGCAACATTTCTCATTTTCATTTAGTTGAACTAATAAATAACTAAAACTAAAAAATATAGACATATTAAAAATCCCCAAAAACCAACAAAAATTACAAAAAAAAAGACAAAACAATTACAAAAACGTAACTAAAATAAAATGAAAATACAAAAATAAAAAATCTAATTCAGAATATTAACAAAAACTATAATAGTATCTCAATGATACTAAAATGACCCTGCTTGATATAAAATAAACTTTACCTGAAATAAATTAAATAAATAAAAATATTTATTTCAGTTAGCTGCCATGGCAAATTTTCTTATTTTCATTTGGTTCAAGTTGAGGTACTAAAATAACTCAATCTTAATAAACTAAAACTAAAAAACTGAAACTTAATAAAAGCGATATAGAAATATTTACAAAAAATAAAATAAAACTGACAACACAACTAAATTACTAAAACTTTATAATAAAAAATAATAAAAAATGAACAAAAAAATGAAAATATAAAAAAATAATACATAATATTATATTATAAAGTTTAAAATATGGGTATTTTTCTCACATAAACGCATCGATTCGCTTCAGGAGGCCTTTATTCACCCCCCCTGGAGCCGTGTGGCGCACTTTTTATGATGGATGGATGCGCTTTATTGAACTTCTATTGGACTATTGAAAAATAACACCCATTCACTGCCATTATAAAGCTTGGAAGAGCCAGGACATTTTTAATACAACTCCGATTGTATTCGTCTGAAAGAAGAAAGTCATATACACCTAGGTTGGCTTGAGGGTGAGTCAATTTTGGGGTAATTTTCATTTTTGCGTGAACTATCCCTTTAAGAAAGTTTTGTTTTATGTATTTTTTGTTATTTTTGTGTTTTTTTCTTTCTTGTTATAAATAATATTTACTTTTGGAATAAAATAATATTTTTCTTGTGTACATATAAGTAAAACTAAATCTTTATGTACCTCATATAAACAATGTATGCTTTTTAAGAAAGAGTCGGATCATAAAAAATAAGTAAAAAAAGAAAGAAAAAGAAAAAAGAAACTAAACGGATTAATTTTGATTGCATATTTTGCTTCAAGTTGAACATGTGGCATTCCCATTCATGCACTCACAAGTGAAAGCTCTCGTCCCAGATGGGATTGAGATTGCCGTAGATGGTCTTGGTTCTCTTCTTGGTTTTGCCCACCTGTACCGTGACGTACGGGTCACTCGAACCCGTCTTATCCTTCGCTTGCAGACCCTGAGCACAATCCACTGACAGAGAAAATCATTTCTATAGAGACGATGCAAACATATTTTGAAATCACTGATAACTGTACTTCTGAGCTCACATGTGATGCTGATTTTGGCCGACCACTTCGACGTCCCGTCCAGAACGCTCTGCTTGATTTGTTTCATCTGCATCCCGTGGCTCGCTTTGGGAACGTCAAACACTTCCTGGATCAGCTCGAAGATCTCGGGTTTGTTGCGCTCGCGGATCTTCATGCGGTCCTTCAGAACCATGATGATGTTCTGCGTTCGGTCTTCAGCGCCGTGTTTCGAGCTCTTCTCAGCAGCTCCTGACCATCACATCCACAACATCAGTCATGCACAAAGCTTCTTCCACAAGCACAACTTATATCATGTTTAAGTCTAAGACATCTAAAATCTAATATGTGACCCTGGACCACAAAACCAGTCATAAGGGTATAAATAAGCTTTCCATTGATGTATGGTTTGTTAGGATAGGACAATATTTGGCTGAGATACAACAATTTTCACAATTTGAAAATCTGGAATCTGAGGGTGCAAAAAAATCTAAATACTGAGAAAATCATCTTTAAAGTTGTCCAAATTAAGTTCTTAGCAATGCATATTACCAATCAAAAATTAAGTTGTGATATATTTACGGTAGGAAATTTACAAAATATCTTCATGAAACATGATATTTACTTAATATCCTAATGATTTTTGGCATAAAAGAAAAATCGATAATTTTGAGCCATACAATGTATTTTTGGCTATTGCTACAAATATACCCCAGCGACTTAAGACTGCTTTTGTGCTTCAGGGCCACATATTAACACACTGGGTGACATTTAATGCTTGCATTTACTCAATATACTCTATGTTCAGTTTATTACTGAATTCTTATTGAATGCATTTATTTTTATTATTTAAAACAATAAAATTATTTTATGTTTATTATTTAAAACAATAATTATTTAAATTTATTTCACATTGTATTTATTATATTTATTTATTATTTATAATGATTTGAATGACTAAACAATATACTCTATGTTCAGTTTATTACTGAATTCTTATTGAATGCATTTCAAAATAAAACATGTTTATTATTTAAAACAACAATTATTTAAATTTATTTCATATTGTATTTATTGATATTTA
>NW_015555706.1:537380-548763 GCF_001515605.1 Sinocyclocheilus anshuiensis
ATATTTATTTATTATTTATAATTATTTTAATGACTAAACAATATACTCTGTTCAGTTTATTGCTAAACTCTTATTGAATGCATTTCAAAATAAAACGTTTATTATTTAAAACAATATTTAAATGTATTTCATATTATATTTATTGCTAATTATTTATTATTTATAATTATTTTAATGACTAAATATACTCTATGTTCAGTTTATTACTGAACTCTTATTGAATGCATTTCAAAATAAAACGTTTATTATTTAAAACAATATTTAAATGTATTTCATATTATATTTATTGCTAATTATTTATTATTTATAATTATTTTAATGACTAAATATACTCTATGTTCAGTTTATTACTGAACTCTTATTGAATGCATTTCAAAATAAAACGTTTATTATTTAAAACAATATTTAAATTTATTTCATATTATATGTATTGATATTTATTATTTATAATTATTTTAATGACTAAACAAAATACTCTGTTCAGTTTTTTACTGAACTCTTATTGAATGCTTTTTAAAAATAAAACATGTTTATTATTATTTATTATTTAAAACAATAATTATTTTAAATGTATTTCATATTGTATTTATTGATATTTATTATATTGATTTATTATTTATAATTATTTTAATGACTAAACAATATACTCTATGTTCAGTTTATTACTGAACTCTTACTGAATGCATTAAACATGTTTATTATTTAAAACTATAACTATTTAAATTAATTTCATATGATATTTATTTTATTTATTTACTACTTAAAATAATTTAAAAAATAACATTTATTTTTTATTTTATTTTTGTTTGTTTTGTTTTGTTTATTTTCATTTGCATCTCTCCACTCATCACCAATCACCATCGCATTTAGTTTATGCAGGAAAAATAAACCAAGAAAGACTGTAATGCCATAATATCTTAATAAAAAAGTACTTAAAATATGATTCCACGGAAGTTCAGCGATAACTTACTCAAGTCACACTGCATTAAAAAAAATATATTTAAAAAAAATAAATAGATAAATTACACTACAAATGAGCTGGGAGGAAAAATTATATCTCAATGCTTTCACGTTCATTCACAAATTTTTTGCTTTTCCTCAAGAAACTTTGCATTTGCTCACAAATATATCGTTTTTACTTATTTTCACCCCCAGTTAGCTACACTACAAGTTACTAACAAGAAGTTACATAAAAGATCATTAAAAAGGAAATGTATCAAAATCAAAAGTAGCACTAATACTTTCAGTTAGTTACTCCCCATCCCATAAGTACTGTGTTCTTGCACACTGACACTAGGGCTGGGCGATATGGGCAAAGATTCATATCTCGGTATTTTTTGGCCGATTTGCGATATACGGTATACATCTCGGTAGTGTTGTCAAAAGACCCGGTACTTCGGTACCAAGTCGGTACTAAAAAAATGAAAACGTTACGGTACCAGGTTTTTTTAAGCACCGAGTACCCGGTCAACCCGGTTCTTGATGCGTTATCCGAAAGGTGTGCAGATGTGCTCTCTTCATAAAAGCACTGAGACGTGGCGACCTCAAAACGAGGAAACACACCAAACTAACAAAACACTTTAAAGACAGACACCCAGATCAAATGAAAGAGTTCAAGCAGGGTTTCCCATACATTGATTTATTCGTGGCGGCCCGCCACAATATCAAAACTGACCGCCACAAATAGATTTCCAAAAGGCTTGTCACGTGTCACGTGTCAAAGTCGAAACCCGGTGTGGGTGTTTTTATATCACTGAAGGAAACCGACTGTCTTCAGAAAATTATGGATGTCATTTTCATTTCATCTTGCCTGTAATGCCTGATAAAGCAGCATTTGTGAGCTCAGCGCTTATTTGATTACAGCCGTTACCAGGGAAACCTGATCTCTCACGCGCTACAAGCGCCTCCTGCTGGCAGAGAATGAATTTGCATATATATGCCGCCACCAATAGAGTGCAAGTCTGTGGGAAACACCGCTTCTGTTATGAATATTATTCAATATTTTAATTTGAATGTCGGATTGAAATGAACATCGCTGTTATTAGAGTAGTTAATCATTAGCATAAGCGCGGCTAACGCTAATATAATGAGCATTAGAATGAAGTTTCTTTATTAACTATTTAATGCTCCTATAACTTTTATTAGGGTAAAAAAACAGGAGGACATGATGATATTTACTATTTGTACACACCAGAGGCTTTTAAATGAAATGAATTCTTGGCTGAATAGCTCTAGAAGGTTTTAAAAGCCCTTTAAAATTAAATATGTACACAGTTTGGATTAAATGAAAGTATAGTCAAATTTTTTAATTAGCATGTTTTTGTGTTTTTTTTGTGTCCACCGAGAACCGTGGCTTTTCACTGGTATTGGTACCGAATACTGAAATTTTGGTATCATGACAACACTACATCTCGGTATTTTCGTTTTTGTATTTGGATTAAAAAAATCTGTATTTTATATATATAAATTTCACTTACCACCCAATGTTGTCCAACAAAACAATACATAGGCTATGAAAACAAATAAAGTGAATGTAACCATGTAAGCTTTTATATTATGTGCAAAAAGGGGGGTAAAATTACATTTCATTCTAACATTGTAAAATTGCAATCTAAAAACAAAAATAAGGCTTTTAAAGCAGAAGTTAAATTCACTAAACTAAAACTGAAAATAAATGAGAACAAAAGCACAGAGTTGTGTTAGGCTCTTTTGATTACCGCATTACAGTCACTTTACAGTCATTGCTATCATAAAAATAGGCTTACTTGTAGGTTTAAAATTCTAATTGTCACATTTATTGTCCAACTACAAATATTTCAGCGAAATGTATATTTTAGTCAAAATTATTGTGCTGATATTTAATTGAGCTCTGTCTGTTTGGCGCTCATTCACTGTTGTCTGTGAAGTTTAGCGGAGAATCGCAAAGCAGAAGGCTCATGCACTTCTGACAGAAAAATTTTAATATTTCCATGATTTTCTAACATTTACAGATGGAGAATATACTTGTGAAATGTAAGTTATGCATTCAGGAAGACAGCATATCTCAAACACATTAGGGGCCGTTCACATATCGCGTCTTTTGCGCGCTCAAGTTCGTTATTTCAAATGTAGACGCGCGGCAGGCGCGCTCATAATGGAAGCGACGTGGTCGCGACGCGCTCATTTTTTACAGGCGCGTCCGCGCCACATCGAGATTAAAACATTTCAACTTTTCAGAATGCGCACCGCGGGTCATGTGACAAGAACCAACCAGCTTCATCCTTTCCCGTAACAACATTGAAAGCTCAGCCAAGATGAAGGAACAGCTAATCATAGCTATTTTTAAATAAATTTAGTAGCAGAGCTACTGCAAGTGATTTTTAGTGCTGCAAATCCATTTATTATCATCTTCATGGAGAGTGCAGGTCATGGTTGCTTAGCAACGGCAGACGCCTCCGGAGCGCAAGCGCCCGAACGCTTTGGAAAAAAGCGCGCCTAGTGTTTTCCACGCGTTTTTAGGCGTGACGTGAACGGCACCTTAAACAGCGCAAGTAGCCTAGTGTCTCTGTCAGCGGCACACGCAGCCTTTCTGTCAGAGCATATGACGGGCCGAGCTGCTTAAACTATGCAAAACTATAAACTATACTGTGTCTTACCAGTTTTTAAAGGCCTTAATATAAAGCTTGTCACATGTTTAGAACTAATTGTATTATGCACTCTCTCCGAAGCAGCTCAGTCTGTGTCCTCCGTTATATTTTCAGATGCGCTCGTATCAAACTACTGTATATCGATATAAACGGTATTGCCTCATATCGTATTGCTTATAAAGAAAATATCGATATATCGTACAAACTCGATATACCGCCCAGCCCTAACTGACACACTGTAAGCACTGAAGTCTCACTCTGCAGGCAGTCGGCGTTGAGCAGGTCCTGGCACTTATCGTGGCATTTGACGCCGCACTCAGAGCAGCGCATGCCCTGACGCGCGATGCCCCACAGCAGACCCTCACACTCGTAGCAGTAGGTGGGTGTCGTGGCCGTCCACACCTCGAAGTTGTGCGGTGTGGTGCAGGAGATGGGGTAGATCAGAGCCTGCAGCGTCTTCTTATACACGTGACTCTTCTACACCAGCACAAACACACCAGCGTTACTTAGGACTATATGTGACCCTGGACCACAAAACCAGTCATAAGGGTCAATTTTATGAAATAAACACATGTTTAGGACATGATAGGACAATATTTGACCGAGATACAACTATTTGAAAATCTGGAATCTGAGGGTGCGAAAAAATCAAAATATTGAGAAAATCATCTTTAAAGTTGTCCAAATGAAGTTCTTAGCAATGCATATTACTAATCAAAAATTAAGTTTTGATATATTTACGGTAGGAAATTTACAAAATATCTTCATGGAACATGATATTTACTTAATATCCTAATGATTTTTGGCATAAAAAAAAATCGATAATTTTGACTCATACAATGTATTTTTGGCTAGATTTCACACGCAGTAGCACCTTTACATTTAGACGGGTGACAAAAATGCATTTATAATTTAAAGTTAAATGTAAAGTTCCAGAGAGACCCATCACTTACCAGCTCCTCATTGTTGAGTGTGCTAGAGGCCATAGCAGACGTGATGCCAGCCTTACGAGAGTTCTGCACTAGAGACTGAAAAATCACACACGAGAGCTCATTCATATCTCAGCTGTTTCTCATTACATAGAGAGCAAGTGGAGACTTCTCAGATAAGAAAAGAACCCAGTCATCGCACACGTGTCTCCTCTAGAGTTTCAGAAGAGAGCTCAACAACATCTCAGAGACACCAAAGTCTGCGATTTCAACATGAACTTAAGGATTTCTCATAAAATGATCTGAGCTGCTCCACAATGATTTTACAGCTCTTTACCTTCACTGGATCTCAATTATTGACTCATTTGTGTCTGTTTTTATTTCTCGAAAGGAATTTTAGCAGAAACGTCAGAGACAAAGTTGATACTTCATAACTGGGATCTCCATTAAGTCTATGAAAGAGCAATAAAAATCTCCCTCTGGGACAAACTCTATAAAAATGTGAACTTATAAACGGCAATATTTACAAAAAGAATGGTGCCTAAATATGTAATAAATACTACAAATCCTTACCATAGCCTGAGTCCAGACAGCAGAGGCAAAGCAAACAAGACAAAAACTATGTTATTCACATTTAAATGATCATAAAAGAGAAACTAATGTGCCACAAACAGCCAATTAAAAAATGCACAGGCTTTAAGAATGTATTATCCTAATAAAACTCTCATAAATATAATAAATGAATACTTTTCAGTTACTAAAGTGTGTCTGTGCTTGTTTTACTCTATACTAGGGCTGGGCGATAAAATGATACCAATAATTATTGCGATTTCATTTTTTCTCGATAAAACGATAACAAGAGTTCGATAAATGTTTATTATAATGTTTGTCATTTTATTATACTATTAATGTAGACGTATTAAATGTGTTAAAGGAGTATTAGAATATAATTACAGTATTTTGTGATTAAGCTAAGCTTTTGTGCATTTATACTACATGTATTTAGACTACTGTTTTTCATACAAATACCTAGAAACCATAGTTACATTTTTACCATGGTACTGAGGTGCAATATGTGTGGTTTAACTGTGGTAATCATGTCAGAATAATTACATTTCACCATATAAAAATGAGGTTACAATTTTAACAGATGTTACATATGTTTTTGATAATGAACATAGATTTACATCTGCTACTAACTCGAGCTACTACTGTCAACTCAACTTAAACTACTGTCAAATAAGTGCCAAAAAAATTTAATATTAATATTGCAGCCTGCACTGTGCTGAAGATACACGTCAAAGTCAGGAACACAAACCTGTTTCATGATCTGAAATAATATCACTCAAAACATGCAGAAACTAAGAAATTTATTTCTCTATTAAGATATTTATTTTGTTATTTATTTAGTTTTTTTGCATTATTGACACACTATTTTCCTATTTAATACTGTTAAGTTGCTTTGACACAATCTGTATTGTTAAAAGCGTTATATAAATAAAGGTGACTTGAATTGACTTAAGGAAAAATGACTGGAAAAGTGTAAAGAATTCAAAAACGTGAAGTGTTTGTCATGTTCTGACCATAAAGAGTCGTTTAAGACCACATTTAATGATCTGGTTTCTACAACTTTCACTTAGGAGCAAAAATCTGCCTTTAAACTTGAAAGAAATAAACCTACAAACCATTTTGAAATTTATCGTGATAATTACCGATATCGACTGATATGAAAAAATGTATCGTGATAATTACCGATATCGACTGATATGAAAAAAATTTATAGTGATAATTACTGAAATTGACTGATATGAAAAAAAATGTATCGTGATAATTACCGATATCGACTGATATGAAAAAAATTTATAGTGATAATTACTGAAATTGACTGATATGAAAAAAAATGTATCGTGATAATTACCGATATCGACTGATATGAAAAAAATGTATAGTGATAATTACCGAAATTGACTGATATGAAAAAAAATGTATAGTGATAATTACCGATATCGACTGATATGAAAAAATGTATCGTGATAATTACCGATATCGACTGATATGAACAAATATTATCGCAATAATTACCGATATCGACTGATATGAAAAAAAAATATTGTGATATTACCGATATCGACTGATATGAAAAAAATGTATTGTGATAATTACCGATATCGACTGAGATGAAAAAATGTATCGTGATAATTTTTTGCCCATATCGCCCAGCCCTACTCTATTTATTAAAGGGGTCATATGATACTTTTTTAAAGATCATTATTTTGTGTATTTGGTGTAACAGAATATGTTGACATGCTTTAATGTTCAAAAAACACATTATTTTTCAAATACTGTACATTATTGTAGGTCCTCTATGCCCCGCCTCTCTCCAGAGAAAGGAAAACTTGAAATCGCATCATATGACCCCTTTAAATAATCTGTGACATTTTTGCACTTCTGAGTTTGTAGTGTATTGTGATTTGTAATTGCAACCAATTTCTACTGAAACGGTCAGCAACCAGTCCATCCCAATGTAAGTTCAATGCATATTAACGGAATATTAGATAAACACAAAGTCTCAGAGTTTTTGCTGTTGGTTTCTCACCAGATCTCTGACCAGAGGAATGGTCTTCCTCTTCTTCAGATCAGGCATGCTGTCGATGCTGTACAATGCTCCGCCCATCCTGGAGAAATAAACATAATCATAAGAATAATGTTGCATGAAAAATAACTTCCCTTCCTCAACAGCAGGCAGAAAATCACATCCATTCACTGCCTCGTCATCACCATTATAACCAGTATGCCTTGAACTCAATTACCATAAATGTTTACTCTCTAACTAGAGTGCGCAGAGCAAAATATGTCATCTCTGATTTATATTGAATTGCTATTTTTGCATTTATGCATTATTAACCATTGCATTCAAGCTATGCATTTTATTTAGTTCATGCATTCCCTAATGGCAGGTAAAACTGTTAGGGATGCTCCGATCAGGATTTTTGCAGCCAATTTGGAGTACCGATTTCTTGTCATGGTGATCGGCCGATACCGATGCCGATTCTGAGCTTCAAGCGTTATATAGACGCTTTATATAGACGCACGCGCCTGGCCCGAAGTTAACTTCCGGTCTGTGTTTGTTCATCAGTCTGGCTATGGCGCCGGCTACAAACGCAGTTAAAGTTAAGGTGATGAGTAGACTGAAGTTGGGCTCAGGTGGTTGTGCTGTGGGATGTGTTTCCCATACATTTATTTATTTGTGGCGCTCACCACAATATCAAAACTGAAGGATTTTCCAAAAGGCTTCCTTGAATAAACATGAGCATGTACTGCACATTTAAAAATCAAAACGAGGTGCGGGTGTTTTTATATCTCTGTATTTCTGAAGGAAGACTGTCTTTAGAAAATTTTCGATGTCATTTTCATTTGTTGCATTTTCAATAAGTCCATCTGATTTACGCAGCAAACTTATTTTGCTTTTCCTATATCCACAGGTGCTGCGGATAATCCGCGGGTCGGGTAATAAAAAATTTAATTCTGATTATTTGCGGGTGGGTCGCAGATGGATAAAATAAATCATAAATGATGCAAATATTAACTAATAACTACATTTTTTTTAAATACATTTTTTTCATGAGGCAGACGATTTCGTGTGTGTGTGTGTGCTCCGACGAGGTTTTGTTCCGTCCTCCGTGCTGTGACACCTCACAAAAGACTATTTTTATCTAAGCAGCATGGAGAGATGCGTCAGAAACGTGCTGCAGCTGGCTGATAAACACAAGCACTAACTAGAGCGGCCGCGATCGGCTCCGGTTCCCATGGAGCCGTAATGCGCCGCAGACGTGTGAAGTGAGGCACAGATCAGCTCTAACGTCACTGAATCTGCTGTTAAAAATGAACCATCCATTCATCATATCATCATGCAAAACATACACGACAAATAGCAAATTTTCATAGCATTTCCATACCGGCGATGACATGACTGCGGCGCCAAATCATTTATGTCCCCACGCATCATGTACGTCGTCACGCGTTGACGTCATCAAATTGCGATCGGTTCGTGAGATTGGCCAAGTTAGTGAGTACCGATCGAGTCATAAAATGTGATTATAGGCCATTACCGATCTCCGGCCAATCGATCGGAGCATCCCTAAAAACTGTGTTATGTTATTCTCCATAAACACTTGAATATATGAGTATACAAGAACATAAGATCAACATCATGTACACTTAACTGTTGTCTTTGTTAGGGCTGCAACAACTAATCGATAAAATCGATAATAATCGATAATGAAAATCGACAACAAATGTCATTATTGATTAGTCGCGTCTGCCCACTTTTGCTGATATATCTGTTATTGGATGTTAAAATTAGGTTTAAAAGTCAACATGTAATTCAAGTATTTTATGATAGCAACTGTAAAGGGATAACAGAGTGTGACTGAATATAAATGTTAGACGGTTCTTACATTTACAGAATAAAGAAATGACAGGAACAGGTGACTGTGTTCAGAGTGAATGTGTGTGTTCCTGCAGAACATTCCTCTTATCTGTTAACACCAAGTTGTTGTTTTTTTTACTATCTTCATCATTATTATTTCCACTGTCCTTTGTCCATTTGTCTGTTTAAACTGTGCTTTATAACTCTTTTACACATCATGTATAGCACAGAGATATATTCAGCATACAGTATGTTTTCGTAGCGTTCAGTTGGCACATTTGTTTGAAGGACAAGGAATGTGGAATAGTGTTTTGTCAATTAAAAAAGAGGCTTTTTTTATCTGATTATTCGAAAAAATAATCAGCTAACTAATCAATTATCAAAATAATCATTAGTTGCAGCCCTTGTCTTTGTATGTTGTTGACTGCACTAAAAACAGCTGGTGGGAATTAGCTTTGACTTACCCTCCTTTACCAAACCACAGCGACTGAGAGTCTGTCTCTCCTCGTGCCTGAGAGAAAGAGAAACATTTTATTAGCTAATGATCAGAGTCTAAATATTTTCTGTATTCAACACAGACACTGCAACACAACAAGCTTTACAACAACAAACCAGAGTTATAATCATTAACTAAAAGTGGCCCTAGTAAAAAAGTAATTTAATACATTTATTTCATACTAAGTATAGTTCAAATCTATTAACATATTTACTGACATATCGCTCAAGACTTGCTAATATAAAAATTATAATTAAACTTTATTTGGAGTACTACTTCTGCACAATGTACATTTCTTAATATTAAGCCTAAAATGTGTTTTAATGTCACTATTGATGAGGACTGTATGATCTTTTAATAATATCGGTCTTTAAATGCAAGATATTTAAAGTGTACCTGATGCATACTTGCAATAGTTCCACTTTAGCACAATCAAATATACTTCAGTATATCTTTAGTTGGACTTCAGCACAATTAAAGTGCATTAGGTACAAAATTAGTTGTTCCAATTTAGAAGACTTTAAGTATAGCACTAAAAGTACAACTGCAGGGTATTTTTATTACATACATAAATATGTAAATGTATTTGTAGTATACTTAGCATGAAATAAATGCATTTCAAATACATTTTAGTATATTTATTTTTCACTAGGGGAAACCACTATTTTATTTTAAATATAATAAACATTAAATGAATCAATATATATGTTTAGTTTAACTTTAAGTACTAAAATAACTCAATCTAGCTGAAATAAAAAATAATAAAAACTATATAGGCATTTAAAAAAAAAAAAAAAAAAAAAAAAAGGCAAAACACCATTTAAATGACTAAACACTTAAAATTATAAAATGAAACTAAAACTAAATTAATAACACAAAATATGAAAATAAAAATAAAACTCAAAAATTTATAAAAACAACAAAAAACAGTACATCACACTAAAAAACACTGCAATAAACACTGAAAAAAAATCTCTTCAGCAATGAGGCCAATGAAATAACATCAGAAGGAAAGCAGTAAAAGATTATTCAATGAACAATGAAGTATTTAACTGGCATTAAATACAGTATTTAACAAATGAGCAATGTGTTTCAGCCATTTTACAACCAACTATACCAATCACCCTCCTCTCTAGATATCGGCCTCGACCATCAACAAAATCATATTAGTTGAACATTAGTGTTTAAACGCACTGAAGACCCTTCTTATAAAATAAAACTCAATTTGGCATTCATTTCAAAACGTAAATAAAAGTCTGCCAATAAAAGTATTTTAGCAGCTACGTATATATTGCTACAGCATCTCAATTTCTTTACATTAAAATATTATTTATTTTGAGTGTAATAATCTACTATTTGTGAACGAACAAACACAAGTTGATTTTTCTTTCTGAAGGCACCGAATTGTGATTCACTCGTTTTGTTGACTAAATTATGTCACTAAACTAAAGTGGACAACAAAAACTCTCCCAAATCATATATAAACTATAAACATATATAAACATGTTATAAACTTTCGTTTAGTGATCTCGTCTTTAATAATGTTTTCAAAACGTTAACACAAAAACTTTATTTATACATCGTTGATGGAACGTTTTTTTTTTTTTTCCGGAAATATTCCCATAATGTTTGCAAAATTCTACAATGGAATGTTGCCTTAAAGGGTTAGTTCACCCAAAAGTGAAAATTACCCCATAATTTACTCACCCTCAAGCCATCCTAGGTGTATATGACTTTCTTCTTTCAGATGAATCCAATCGGAGTCATATTAAAAATTGTCCTGGCTCTTCCAAGCTTTATAATGGCAGTGAATGGGTGATATTTTTCAATAGTCCAATAAAGTGCATCCATCCATCATAAAAAGTGTCCCACACAGCTCCGGGGGGTGAATAAAGGCCTCCTG
>NW_015555706.1:549060-549363 GCF_001515605.1 Sinocyclocheilus anshuiensis
CGTTTGTTTGCAGGAGCAAAGGAAGCAAAAAGTTTTCTTACTTTAGCAAAGGAAAACCAGTCTCCTCTCGGCTTATATCGAAATCCTCCGACATTTTTCTTTACAAATCCTCATTTTGTACTTATAATTTGTGACCAGTGTTTTGTTTTGCTCTCTCTGCTGCGCTTCCGCATTTGTCACTTCTCACCGGACCTTACACTACGCCTACGTCATCTGCCGGAATGAGCGCGTGACAGTTAGCGGAAGCTAGAGATTACGGTTTATAAAGTTTTAAATATGGATATTTTTCTTACAAAAACGCAT
>NW_015555706.1:549420-558244 GCF_001515605.1 Sinocyclocheilus anshuiensis
TTTATAATAAAGGGTTAGTTCACCCAAAAATGAAAATTAGCCTGTGTTTTACTCACCCTTGAGGCATCCTACAATTTTTAATATAACTCCGATTGGATTCGTCTGAAAGAAGAAAGTCATATGTCATATACATGGCTTGAGGGTGGGGTATTTTCCTGGGGTAATTTTAATTTTTGGGTGAACTATCCCTTTTCCCTTTACATAACCAAAAAAAAAAAAGATAAAAAAAATTGACATTTTAACGTTAACATTCACATAACAAAAACCGAAACAAAAAAAAGTTTTTAAAACATTTGAAAAACTGGACGTTTTGAACGTTCAAAGAACATTTAGAAATAAGCTTTCATTATAAGATTCTGGGAACATTAGCAAAACGTTCTTTTAGCTGGGATGCAGTCATTTTGTGCTGTTTGCAATTACATAAAAAAACAAAAAAAACATTTTTTGATGTGTGGCTAAGGCTATTTAAGCTGATATTTTACACAGGTCAACAACTCACACAACTCACACACAGAACGTTCACACCAGTAACAACGGACCCACCTGACAGTCTCGTCCAATCATGGCTCATCTGAGCGAACATGCAAATCGCTAAAGCAATGAAAAGAGACTGGAAAGACGACAAAACGCCGGGATACAAACAGACAACAAAAGGATAAAGAGTCAACAGAATAACGCACACAAAAAAGAAGCAAAGAGGACGTGGCAAACTGCAAAATAATCATGACAGCGGTTAGAGTGCCGTTAGCATTAGCATCGTTTTTCATCGCATTATAAGCACCGAGAAAATGTGTATGAAAATATAAAAACAGTGTTTGCAACCCATTTTACTTCCATAACGTGACACATTTCTGAATAAAACTGAGAAAATTCATGTGAGTTTTGTGGAGATTCGATTGAAGTGACAAGCATCTTTTTTCAGGTGAAATAGCATGGACGAAAACGCTCACAACACCAGGAATGTATTCAGGAAGTAAACTGGGTCAGTTCTGATTTCCTGAATTCATTCTGATTTCAAGCATTTTGTGGCTGTGATTTGTACTTTCCTTTACGAAACAAGAGCAATGTAAATTTCTGTGCATAAATCAAGACATAAATCAACATAATAAACTCTGTCTAGGTCCAGTAATAGTGTAGACTTGCTACAGAAATGTAAGTCTCACCTCCTGCAACTGCTGTCGGACTTTCTCAAAGAGTCGTAACCAGTTCTCTTTAGCTCTGACCGCCGGATCCACCGGCTCCTTCAGCTCCTCCTTCACCAGTTCACTGCACAGACAAACAAGACTTTTGCATGTATAATGCATCAAAATTAGTCTAACAATTCCCTCGCCTAACTATGCTATAAAAAACAGTGTTAATTCATCAAATAAATGCAGTTTTGCTGTTTTTTTTTCTGTCCAGGCTGGTCAGGTTTACTGGTTTTAAAGTGGTTTTGGACACTAATCAGCTGGTCAGGCTGGAAGACACGCTGGTTGACCATCTAAACCAGGTCAAATATCCTAAAAACAGCTTTTAAATGATTTAATAATTGTGGTTTGTGTGTTTTAGCTGGCCAAGTTAGTCTGGTTTTCTAGTTTTAAAGTGGTTTTGGCCACTTATCAGCTGGTCAAGCCCAAAGACAAGCTTGTCGACCATCTAAACCAAGTCAAAAAGCCTAAAAACAGCTTTTAAATCATCCAATAAATGTGGTTTGTGTGTTTTAATGGCCAAGTTAGACTGGTTTGCTGGTTATAAAGTGATTTTGGACACTAATCAGCTGGTCAGGCTGGAAGACACGCTGGTTGACCATCTAAACCAGGTCAAATATCCTAAAAACAGCTTTTAAATCATCTAATAATTGTGGTTTGTGTGTTTTAGCTGGCCAAGTTAGTCTGGTTTTCTAGTTTTAAAGTGGTTTTGGCCACTTATCAGCTGGTCAAGCCCAAAGACAAGCTGGTCGACAATCTAAACCAAGTCAGAAATACAAAAACATCTATTAAATCATCCAATAAATGTGTGTTTTACTGGCCAAGTTAGTCTGGTTTGCTGGTTGTAAAGTGGTTTTGGACACTAATCAGCTGGTCAGGCTGGAAGACACGCTGGTCAACCATCTAAACCAGGTGAAATATCCAAAAAACATCAATTTTCTTACAAAAACGCATCGATTCGCTTCAGGATGCCTTTATTCACCCCCCGGAGCCGTGTGGGACGCTTTTTATGAAAGATGGATGCACTTTATTGGACTTCTTTTGGACTATTGAACAAAAACACCCATTCACTGCCATTATAAAGCTTGGAAGAGCCAGGACAATTTTTAATATAACTCCGATTGGATTCGTCTGAAAGAAGAAAGTCATATACACCTAGGATGGCTTGAGGGTGGGGTATTTTCCTGGGGTAATTTTAATTTTTGGGTGAACTATCCCTTTAATGTTTGCATAACCAAAAAAAAAAAAGATAAAAAAAATTGACATTTTAACGTTAACATTCACATAACAAAAACCGAAACAAAAAAAAGTTTTTAAAACATTTGAAAAACTGGACGTTTTGAACGTTCAAAGAACATTTAGAAATAAGCTTTCATTATAAGATTCTGGGAACATTAGCAAAACGTTCTTTTAGCTGGGATGCAGTCATTTTGTGCTGTTTGCAATTACATAAAAAAACATGAAATGTAATTTTTGATGTGTGGCTAAGGCTATTTAAGCTGATATTTTACACAGGTCAACAACTCACACAAAACCACCACAGAACGTTCACACCAGTAACAACGGACCCACCTGACAGTCTCGTCCAATCATGGCTCATCTGAGCGAACATGCAAATCGCTAAAGCAATGAAAAGAGACTGGAAAGACGACAAAACGCCGGGATACAAACAGACAACAAAAGGATAAAGAGTCAACAGAATAACGCACACAAAAAAGAAGCAAAGAGGACGTGGCAAACTGCAAAATAATCATGACAGCGGTTAGAGTGCCGTTAGCATTAGCATCGTTTTTCATCGCATTATAAGCACCGAGAAAATGTGTATGAAAATATAAAAACAGTGTTTGCAACCCATTTTACTTCCATAACGTGACACATTTCTGAATAAAACTGAGAAAATTCATGTGAGTTTTGTGGAGATTCGATTGAAGTGACAAGCATCTTTTTTCAGGTGAAATAGCATGGACGAAAACGCTCACAACACCAGGAATGTATTCAGGAAGTAAACTGGGTCAGTTCTGATTTCCTGAATTCATTCTGATTTCAAGCATTTTGTGGCTGTGATTTGTACTTTCCTTTACGAAACAAGAGCAATGTAAATTTCTGTGCATAAATCAAGACATAAATCAACATAATAAACTCTGTCTAGGTCCAGTAATAGTGTAGACTTGCTACAGAAATGTAAGTCTCACCTCCTGCAACTGCTGTCGGACTTTCTCAAAGAGTCGTAACCAGTTCTCTTTAGCTCTGACCGCCGGATCCACCGGCTCCTTCAGCTCCTCCTTCACCAGTTCACTGCACAGACAAACAAGACTTTTGCATGTATAATGCATCAAAATTAGTCTAACAATTCCCTCGCCTAACTATGCTATAAAAAACAGTGTTAATTCATCAAATAAATGCAGTTTTGCTGTTTTTTTTTCTGTCCAGGCTGGTCAGGTTTACTGGTTTTAAAGTGGTTTTGGACACTAATCAGCTGGTCAGGCTGGAAGACACGCTGGTTGACCATCTAAACCAGGTCAAATATCCTAAAAACAGCTTTTAAATGATTTAATAATTGTGGTTTGTGTGTTTTAGGTGGCCAAGTTAGTCTGGTTTTCTAGTTTTAAAGTGGTTTTGGCCACTTATCAGCTGGTCAAGCCCAAAGACAAGCTTGTCGACCATCTAAACCAAGTCAAAAAGCCTAAAAACAGCTTTTAAATCATCCAATAAATGTGGTTTGTGTGTTTTAATGGCCAAGTTAGACTGGTTTGCTGGTTATAAAGTGATTTTGGACACTAATCAGCTGGTCAGGCTGGAAGACACGCTGGTTGACCATCTAAACCAGGTCAAATATCCTAAAAACAGCTTTTAAATCATCTAATAATTGTGGTTTGTGTGTTTTAGCTGGCCAAGTTAGTCTGGTTTTCTAGTTTTAAAGTGGTTTTGGCCACTTATCAGCTGGTCAAGCCCAAAGACAAGCTGGTCGACAATCTAAACCAAGTCAGAAATACAAAAACATCTATTAAATCATCCAATAAATGTGTGTTTTACTGGCCAAGTTAGTCTGGTTTGCTGGTTGTAAAGTGGTTTTGGACACTAATCAGCTGGTCAGGCTGGAAGACACGCTGGTCAACCATCTAAACCAGGTGAAATATCCAAAAAACATCAATTAAATCATCCAATAAATGTGGTTTGTGCGTTTTAGATGGCCAAGTTAGTCTGGTTTGCTGGTTGTAAAGTGGTTTTGGACACTAATCAGCTATCAGGCTGAGAAACAAGCTGCCTGACCTGGAACCTTGTTCAATCACCATTACCAGTAAAATTTTGCTTGTGAACATCTTGGAACAACAAAGAGTTATTGAGATATTTGTGGCACCTCTCAGGTTCAGGTACCGGTTCCTCCTCTTCAAAAGGAGGAGATGGAGGTGGACTCTCAATCTTTATTTCCTCATTTGGAGGTTCTTCCATGTGAAAGTCGTCTTCTTGAAGTGGAGGTTCCTCCTCCATTGGTGGCTCTACTGTGGGCAGTTTCTCCTCTGTCGGGGTTGGAGGTTTAGGTTCTGGTGCAGTAGGTTTGGAGTTGGATGTTGGGGCAGGAGTGGGAAGCTCAGGGGATTTGGTTGTAGGTGGAGGCATCTGTTGGGTGGCAGGAGCAGGAGGTTGAGCCATCTGAGGCTGGGA
Source organism: Sinocyclocheilus anshuiensis (assembly GCF_001515605.1). Lineage (NCBI taxonomy): Eukaryota > Metazoa > Chordata > Actinopteri > Cypriniformes > Cyprinidae > Sinocyclocheilus > Sinocyclocheilus anshuiensis. The sequence continues at coordinate 554,271 of NW_015555706.1, forward strand.
TTGTGTTGTCACGGGTTGAGCTGGAGGTTGGGATTGAGTTGTTGGTGGTGAAGGAGTAGATCCACCCAACCCAAACACGGCAGTCAATGGCTTAGCCATAGCGAAGAAGGACTGAACCGAAGGGATCGGGCCTGAGGACTGCTGCTGGGGTGGTGCTTGTTTTTGGGGGGTGGGAACTTGTTGGTTTGGGGGTTTGGGTTGTGTCTGATTGGACGGTTGAACTGGAGGTTGGCTGGCGTTTTGAGACTGTTGGTGAAGCGAGGCCTGTTTCTCCAGAGGAGGTCTGGTGGTTGATGGGACGTCTAGCGTTGGGGCGGTGCTGGATGGTGTTGAGTTGAACGGAAGCTCTTGGTCCCCATCCACTGGATACAAATCTTCATCGACGTAGTTGAAGTCCTCCTCGCCCTCGAACATGTCCACCTCCTCTGGATACAGGTCAGCATCTTCTTCCTCATATAGAGCACCTTCTTCTCCTCCGTCTTTACTGTAGGCGCATTCGTCACTGTAAGCTCCCTGTGTCTCGTCCCAGTCGGGCGAGCCCTTGCTGTAGGACACAGACGAGTGGCAGGAGGGATATGAGTCGTTCTCGTCGTAAAGTTCTCGCTCGCCGTACTCTTCGCTCAGTTGAGAACTACAGTGGCTAAGCTCGGCTGAGGATGCATAGCTCCCGGTCGGGCTGGAGGAGGACGGAAAGTGAGCGAAAGATTAGGCAGAACAAGAGAAATAGACCGGCATGCTCTTTCTAAAATTTAGAAAGTCTACACACATTTTACGCAAACAATTTGGTCATTGTTGACTGTATGTCATTTCCTCCGACATTATATGAATGCACTACGGTATTGGCGGCTGTTTTATTTTATTTCAGATACTACACTGCAAAACGTGATGTTCTTCCTCAGAATTTTTTTGTTTTTCCAGTACAAATATCTAAATATTCTTAAATCAAGACATATTTACTTGAGATGACATAATGACATCTAAAAAACTGATCAAAATGAAGCGAGTATAGGCTTAAAATGAGAAAAAATATCTGCCAGTGGGGTCAGAAAAATAAACCTATTTTCTCTGAATTATGTTTTTTTTCCTGACCTCATTGGCAGATATTTTTTCTCCTTTTTTTTCTCATTTTAAGCAACTTTTTTTCTTTTTGCATCACAAGTACATCTTGATTTATGAATGTTTAGATATTTGTACTGGAAAATAGGACAAAAATATTATTCTGATATCACTGATTTCAGATACTACACTGCAAAAAGTGATGTTCTTCCTCAGTATTTTAGTCTTGATTTTCAGTACAAATATCCAAATATTCTTATAAAAAAACATACATAATGGCATTAGATAAGAACTTTAAGTCTTGTTTTTTTTTTGAGAAACTGATCAAAATTAAATGAGTTTATGCTTATAGTTGCCTATATGCCATATAGCCTATATAGGATTCGAAAACAGTAAAACTCAACTGTTTAACTCTAGGGGAGTTGGAAAATGAGCCTATTTTCAAAAATAGTGGAGTGTTCCTTTAAGCAAGTCACGCTGATGTCAAGCATTTTTATAAATCAATGAAAACTCGCCTTGTTAAATAATGGAAAAGAAACAAAGGAGACAGTAGAACTGAACGAATTGGTTTAACCTAACAGAAAACCAATCTGGCCAAAATATATTTTAAATATATGCTAAATATGTTGGAAACAGTGTGGCTTAATGAAATACTGAAAATATGTTTTGTTTAAACCTCCAATTGCCAAAATATATTACAAAATGTACTTCAAGACACTTTCACAAAATTTCCAATCTTAAAATACATTTTAGGTAAATCCAAAATGTTTTTTTTTTAATATATACAGTGGGTACGGAAAGTATTCAGACCCCCTTCAATTTTTCACTCTTTGTTATATTGCATATTGCAGCTAAAATCATTTAAGTTAATTTTTTTTCCTCATTAATGTACACACAATACAACTTGCCTAATAATTGTGCACACAGTGTATAAATATAAATACTAAGTATTAAAGTATTACTCGCTCTGTTTCTCTCTCACCTGATGCCTCTCTGATGATCGTAGTCCAGGTCGCAGTTGTTGGTGTGTGAGTAGGGGGCGTGAGGACTGCGGTGCTGGTGGCTCATGGGATACTGGTGGACCGAGGCGTTGGGTTGAGATGTGGTGTAGTACGGCGGTGGGATACTGTTACTGGTCTCACTGCGGTAATCACTGTCTCGGTCATCCATCGCGCTGTCTGGATCAATGTCTACACACGCAAATCAAAGACACATCTGCATTTGTGAAACTACACCACACACAAACACATCTGTCATGACCTGGTGTTATTCGAGAAGTGTGATGAGCTATTTTGCTGACTAGTGGAAAGAAAACACCCGAAATACACATTTAAGTATTTTATTGCACTTTATCTATTTGCATCTGTAAATTTCAAAACATATCTTTAAAGGCCATTTCTCAAAATGATTTTTTTCTCTTCCCTTCAGCAGCACTTACAAACACCAAACTTTACAGTTTTATTCCTTTCTATATTCTGAAGGCTTGTAGAGAACGGTTTGTTCATATATCATTTGACTGATTTTATATTCCTAAAATCATGATTATTTTTTATTCTGGATTTTTACAGTATTTTCTGATTTCTGGAGTGATAAAAAAAAAACCTCTGTAAAAAAAAAAACTCACCTCTGTAAAAACAAAATCATTTTGAACCTGGCTTTATCCAGTGTTCAGATTTCCATTCTGGAAATATGCAAATGAGTGCATGACTAATTAGATAAAGCCTCGTTTACATATTTAAACTTGTAATGCAAAACAGTCCTAATGCACTATGATTAAACAAAATTTAAGTATGGTGATTATCTATTAGTAACATGTTTACTGTATTCACCTTTAGTGATGGATTTTAATTAAAGTTATTATGACATAATACCTGTGGTGAAGAAATTCTAGACAGCTTTCAGTAATTGAATTGAAGTGACACACAACACTTGTAAAGCCTGAGAAATATGGCATATAAAAGAAATAAATCCAAAATATCTGAATGTGTGCTAAAATACATATTTAAAAAATAATTTAGCAAAATATTTTAGCGTGCTAAAAGTCTCTCAGTAACTTTTGCATGCTAAAGTCTTTAAATTTTCCATTTTCAAAGCATAGAAATAACTACTGCCTTCAGCAGTAAACTTTAAGAGAATTACTACCAAGATAGTTTTGTGCAACAAAAGGCAGATGATTAATGTGTTTATTTGTGGAATATCTGTAACTGTGTCAGCCTTCACAGCACAGAAAGCACGAGTGTGTTTGTTTATCAAGCATGAAACGCTCGTTGAGTGAGTAAATCCACTCTGGTGATGTTAACTAAATGTAAAACCAATAGGAAACCAGATGTCAGATTAATAAGTTCATGATGACAGATATGAAAACTCACTCTGCTGGTCGCCCCACCAGTTACCTGTGAGAGACAAGAGAAGACAGAGAATTACCCACAATGCAGTGCTGACGTTTAACCTGGGTTTGCACTGAAAATTACACACTGTAAGTCTGCACTGAGTCTTTCCAGTAAAGTATAAATGTGGGCGATCAACGATATAATGCTGATTATTTTATACAACATTCAAAACTACTGCTATTATCAGTCTATTGCTATTAAAATTAATACTACTACACTCAACCATGCAGAGTTTTTAGATTAGATTTGTACTTGCCTTGACAGAATTTTCAGATACAAATTAATAAACCCACTTATAAACCGTCATACGGTGATTTGTTTATATTTTTACCCGATTTAAATTAAGCATCTAAGATTATCATAAGTCACTTTTGCAAATTCAACAAAACCTCATCTATGATAGCCAGTTAGACATCTTTAACGTAAATTAGCAGAGTTTACAATGCTTGATGCATTGTTATAAATTATTTTCTTTTAAATAAATAAAGGTTTGCAAGGCATAAAAACAAATTTACAGGATTTTCTGGG
>NW_015555706.1:558507-563350 GCF_001515605.1 Sinocyclocheilus anshuiensis
TATACTTTGCCTTTTAAAGGTTTAAACAGAAAATATTTTCCATTTGAGTATTATTTCATATTTCATTTTTTTTTTATATATTTTAAAACATATTCACATTTATTTATTTATAACTTTTTTTGGCCATATGAGATCATACAGGAACATCTTAGTAACAGAAACAGAAGCAAAGAAAACAAAACACAAATACAAACACATAAACACACCAAACTAGGTCATGCAAATATGATTTTGCCAATTCAGCAAAACCTTACCTATGTTAGCCAGTTAGACATCTTTAACTTAAATAGCAGAATTTACAACGCCTGATGCATTGTTAGAAAGCAAAATAAAGGTTTGCAAGGCATAAAAACTAATTTACATCATTTTTGGGGTCAAAAATCACTAAAATACTTTTATTCAGCAAGGATGCATTAAATTGATCATGTGTCAGTAAAGACATTTATAATGTCACAAAAGATTTCTATTTCAAATAAATGCTGTTCTTTTGAACTTTCTATTCATCTGTGAATCCTGAAAAATAAAATGTATCACAGTTTCCACAAAATTATTGGGCAGCACGACTGTTTTCAACATTGATAATAATCAGAAATGTTTCTCGAGCAGCAGATCAGAATATTAGAATGATTTCTGAACATCATGTGACACTGAAGACTAGAGTAATGATGCTGAAAATACAGCTTTGATCACAGAAATAAATCACATTTTAACAGATATTCACATAGAGAACAGTTATTTTGAATTGTAATCACATTTCACAATTTTACTGTATTTTGATCAAATAAATGCAGCCTTGGTGAACATGTGACCCAGGCTATCAGCCAATCTAAGCTTTCAGTATGACAGCATTGTTCACTTAGTCACTGACTCTGTCTGTGTCTCTTCCTGCAGCAGAGTAAAGTATGGGTTTGATGACTCAGTGTTCTGTGATTAAGGTGATGTGCTACTGGCTGCCATCCAGAGATGATTCCCAGCTGCGTGTCTCAGCCAATCAGAAGGTCCCACTGTCTAGCCCCGCCCCCCTGGGAGCTGTGTCAGCAGAGTGTGTGTGTGTGTGTGCGCGTGTGTGTGAGAGAAATAAGAGAGTAAGTCACAGTAAGTCAGAGCTCCATTCATGCACGAGCCTGCTCATTCAGCTTTCTGCTGGACTTACTCATAAATCACATTAACGGTGACACACATACGGGAAGGACCGAACAGCACTTAGTGCTTTAGATGCTCAGATCTGTGAAGATGATCCGATTCATGTGTGAAATCTGAATCTGATCTGATCTAATGCTCTCAAAAATGACCATCAGACACAATGGCTAGCTTATACGGTCAAGATATGTTTACTTTAATGATTTGCAAATCATTAGAATAGCTTGAATTAAATGTACATTAATTTTTTCCAGCATTTAATAAGATTTGCTTGAAAATATCTGAAAGAGAATAGCTGAATTATCCATTGACAGGCTGTAGGCGGATTTAACATGTGAAAGAATGGGAAATTAAATATTTTGGCTAATATCATGATGATTTAGGCTTTAATTGATGCATGTAGAGCATCACACTCACAGCACTGTGTTCCCGGTACAGACAGCGGCCTCTCCTGTACCTCCTGATATGAATACTGCAACACAAATTACACGCAAATGAATCATTAGCCACATATGAAACCTGTTACATTAATGCAATACTGGCAGATTAAACTTCTAAAGGCAATGCAAACTCTTTATGAGAGATTATGATATCGATCAAACTTGATCAAAACAGAAAGAAAACAAGATATTTGTTCTTGTATTAAGCATAAAAGCACTTGATTTGGTTTAGTTTATCAGAAAACAAGACTCAAGCAAATGTACCTTCATTTAAGGATGTTTAGATATTTGTATTGGAAGAAAACAAAAATACAGATTAAGATATTCATTTTTGCAGTGCATGCAACATTTAATGCTATGACTTTATGAATTTAAGAATTTCTCTCTGATTTAAGACCTTTTTAAGGCCTTACTTTGTGAAATTAAGACCAATTAAGACTTTTTAAGACACTCAGAATCCATGAAACAGGCCGGCCACTTTTTATATGTAATGTGTTTCTTTGTTCTTCAAAGATTGCACTTCTAGTATAGTATAATTGTATTTTTATACTGGTACGGTCGTACCTTTAAGTAAATATGATTCTAAATGTTATATAGTTTTCATTTAGTAAAAAAAAAGCAATAAGTAGTCACTATGTCTAAATTAGTCTTTTTTTTTTTTTTACTGTGCTGATTTGCAGTAAACAATTGCAAATACGTAGGGGGCAAAAAAAAATTATTTTTCTATTATTTCTTTTTTTGAGAGAGAAAATGCAAAAATATTAAATATCGCCAACATCTAAAAAAATATTGAGATTTTCTTTTTTTTAGCTATATTGCCCAGCACTACTATATATGACAACATGGCATCTCACAAGTTTGTGTTTAATTTGCGATTGTGAATACATCAGCTTACTTTACAGATGCTATTGTTTTGAAAAGTGAAATGCCACAGTGAATCTTATAAGCCAATTTGAAGTCTTTGTGTTTTTGGAGAAACTATAGCACAGAGAGACGACAGACTCACGTCCTGGTCTCGCATGGCGTTGAGCTGCTCCAGTTTTTTGGCCCAGTATCGAGCCTCTTCTTCTGGGATGTCTATGGGAGAAACACACACACACACACACACACAGAGAAGAGGCGTCTTAGCCTGATGTCATATCTATGGACTATGTAATGGAAAAGACTCCAGCAGAGACTCTTCAGAGTGAAAGCAGGTCATTTATATTGATTGAGCGAGTTTCAGTGTAAAGGTGTATTTCTGCTGAACACAGTCTTTTTGAGAACAAGACCTAATTTGTTCAGAAAACAGGCCATGCACATTTGTTGATGCATTTCCTATTAAAGGAGTCATATGATGTTGCTAAAAAGAACATTATTTTGTGTATTTGGTGTAATGCAATGCGTTTATGCGGTTTAAGGTTTAAAAAACACATTATTTTCCACATACTGTACATTATTGTTTCTCCTCTATGCCCCGCCTTTCTGAAATGCGTCGATTTTTACAAAGTTCATCGTTCTGAAAAGCGAGGTGTACGCTGATTGGCCAGCTATCTAGTGCGTTGTGATTGGCCGAATACCTCAAGCGTGTGATGGAAATGTTACGCCTCTTAACACACTGTGACGCCATCTCCCGGCACAGCGAGACAAAACCAATAAAACCCATTACAAAAGTTGGGACATAATTTTATTTAATTAATATTATTTTACTTTCATTTACATCACAACCCTTCAAAACATTGCTACTTGCTGTTGTCTGTGTGTGTGTGTGACTGGTGATATTCATTCCACTGTTTTGGTCCATTTACCCATTTAAGTTTACTGTCAGTAAGATTTTTTTTATTAATAGTTTTATTCATCAAGGATGCATTCAATTGTTTGAAAGTGACATTTATGATGTTACAAAATATTTCTATTTCAAATAAATGCTGTTCTTTTGAACTTTGAAAAATAAAAACTAAAAAATTATTTCAAATAAATGCTGTTCTTTTGAACTTTCTAATTACTTTGAAAAATAAAATGTATCACAGTTTCCACAAAATATTGGGCAGCACAACGGTTTTCAACATTGATAATAATCAGAAATGTTTCTTGAGCAGCAAATCAGCATATTAGAATGATTTCTGAAGATCATGTGACACTGAAGACTGGCGTAATGATGCTGAAAATTCAGCTGCGCATCACAGAAATAAATTACATTTTAACAGATATTCACACAGAAAACAGCTGTTTTTGTATTTTTGATCAAATAAATGTAGCCTTGATGAGCAGAAGATACATTTCAAAAACATAAAAAATATCTAAATATATATACACACACACACACACACATATATGTTTATTTAGGATTACACTATCATATAGATGAGCTGAAAGGTAACAGACATGCAGTAAAAGTCACACAACCCCAGTTCTTTCACGAGGTCTGTAGAGATGCTGTGTTTTTGTGGCTGTAGCTGTGATTATCTTATATTATTAGCTGTGATGAGTATAATCTCACCCAGCGGCAGTTCGAAACGCGTGTCCAGAAGCAAACGGTGAAATGTTGGATCTTTGGTGCCACAGATTTCATTATCCGCCATTATGACCTGAGAATCTAGAGTCAGCCACTCGCCTGGTCCTTCCTGAAACACACACGCACAAACACAGACACAGACACAGACACAGACACAGACAGACACAGACAATCACACACAGACAGACACGGACACAGACACACGCACACAGACACACACACACACACGCAGACAGATACACATACTGTACATTGTGTCCCAAATGACATACTATATGCACTTAAAGTAGGCACTATGTCTGACATAGTGACATTTAGTCGGCTAGTTTGTCGTCCATCATCGTCACAGTCATTCCAGCATGTAATTAAAGCTGAGACGTTCAGTGCATGAAGTGTCCAACATCTCACAATTCATTTTTTGGTTAAATAAGTAAATAAGAAGTGCACTTCTGATTCTTACTACAAAACAGCATTGAATAGTGCATAAGAATGTGAATTGGGACACACCTACAGACTCATCATGCATATCATTTTGTCATCAAATACAAATACTTTAAAATTTTAGGCTAATATTTATATTACATTTATAATATATATAAAGATTGTATGTATAATATAAATAGCATATTGCATAATATATGCATTGTATATATTGTATATTCTTTTATAATGTTCAGTAATTAAACAAATAATTTTATTTTACTATATATTGTATATTACATTATATATATATATTATATTGTATATACTTATATACTTTTATTCTCTT
>NW_015555706.1:563421-579840 GCF_001515605.1 Sinocyclocheilus anshuiensis
ATAGAAATTTCTTATAAAAATTATAAAAATAATGTTACTATTTTTGATTATTTTTATTCAGGTCAGCATTTTTTATGAAGCATTTAAAGCAACAGTTGGTGACCCAAGGTTTTGTATAGATCAATATGTTAATATTGTAAAGATCAATGATGTTAATACTAATATTTGCAAAAAAAATAAAATAAAAATATATATATATATATATAATAAAAGAAAAATCTTTAATAGTGATTTCCATCCAGAGCAGTGTTACTTGAGTATCATTTAGATACTATTATGGTTTTTATTAATTGTATTAATTAAAATTATATTAATTATTAATTTGAATCAGATTTATTTTTATATTTTCCATTTTTCATTTTTATTTATTTAAAGTCTGCCATTTTTTGTCATTTTTAGTAGTTTTTGTTTTTTATGCATGTCTACATAGTTTTTTTTTTAACCCTCGACGGCTTCAAATCACATAAATCACACAAACACCAGAACATCAGCGACCGAGAGAAGAAAAAACTCATTCATTATTGACAGCGGATGATATATTATTCATGTTACGTTATGAAAGCTTGAGGGAAAACTCGGGGTCATTTATAAAACTGGACATAAAAGCAGCAAATGGAAGGCAGCTCAATAAAACCGCCGTCTTTAAATAAAGCAAGCACTGGCTTACGTAACAGGACAGAAAGGGCACAGGCACACATGAGGAGGTCTGAGGTGCATTACGGCCATAAATCCAGCAGCGCATCCCGTGTCTGAACCAGATCTAATCAAAAACGTGACCTTCACTTCCCTTCTCCCACATCACACCCTGTCATCCGGTGTTAAATTTCATTTAAAGTCTGATCTCACCACAGGGGAACAACTGTACTGCTCTTATGTTACTCTTTCATAGCTCATAAAATTTTAGATATTAAAATTTGGCATCTTGCCATCACACTGCAAAACATTATTTAATTACTTGATATTTTTGTCTTGTTTTCCAGGACAAATATCTAAACATTCTTAAATCAACATAAATTTAGTTGAGAAGCAAAATTATTTAAGATAAATCTTGTTTTATGATAAATGCATCAAAATTAAGTGAATTTATGCTTGGACTAGGACTAGGACTGGCCGACATGGCTAAAAATATTATCACAACATTTTTTCCCATATCATACAATATCAATATTTATCCAGATATTCAATGTTTTCCGTAACTCCCTTTTAATTTAGGGCCCCATAAAAATCAATTTTATTTTCCCCTAAATTCTGTTTTCTATTTGATTTTTTTCTGGATTCTGTGTTTTATGATTCAGTACTAATTTATTCATGAAATTAATTAATAAAACTTTAACAATTTAATCAATCTTTTAAAATGCATTCAAATGAAAACATAATTAATTTACAACAAAACACTGCATTTTTATTTTTTCAAACAAGATGTACAGAACTGTATAAATTAATGAAAAACACCTTGTTTGTATGATATTCCTTAAGAATAATAATATTGTTATTATTACTTTGAGAATTACATTAATAATATGTTTCTGTCATAATTTCTTCAAGTTAAACCGAACTTTTATTTTGATGGTTTGTCGTGAAGGTCTTTCAGTTTTAGTGTCAGTGTGTATTTGATGGTAGTTTTTCTCAAATGAAACAGTGAAAAGCTGGTGAAGAATAAAATTATTTTTAACTTCTATTTTCTTACTTAAGAAAAACAAATATTTAGTATTCCCAAAAATACTTAAGAATGTTCAAATTTTTTTTTTCTTAAGATTGTTCGTAACGCAAAACTTAAGAAGAATTCAAATTCTTGAAAAGAGTCTTCTTAAAAATCATCATAAATAACCTCTTAAAATTAGAATAACCTTCAACTTGTCTTAAATCCCCAAAGGTTAGATGTTTAATGGATTTATTGGGTTGTTTCAAATTAATTGTTGCAAGCATTACAACATGCATAACATCTCGGGTTACGACTGTAACCCTAGTTCCCCGAGAAAGGGAACGAGACACTGCGTCGGTAACGACACTAGGGGAACCCCCTCAGCGTTGCGCGTCTGAAGCATGAATGAAACTATTCCAATCCTGATTGGTGTTGCGTGTTTATGCATGACGTGACTTTATGCCGAATTTGAAATTCAAAACGGAGTCAAATAGGGACCTCGTTTTTAATTTTAGCCTATAATTACGACATAATGTTCAGCAGCATTCAGTACATATACATTATTACTTGTACATTCAGTACAAGACAGTTGGCGCATGAGCGCGTAAATGAGCGCATCTTAAGACAGACTCTTCAAAAATAACTATTTAAAGTACATGGTGCATTAAAAAACAGCAAAAATAATATGCACGCTTATTATGATTATTATGCAGCATTATGACTTTTCTCACGATTCTGAGATAATATCTCTCAATTCTGATTTTTTTTCTCCCAAAATTCTGTTTACATCTCGCAATTCAGTTTTTTACAGAATAAAAAAAAGTACAAGTTAATTGAGACTTTAGTTAATTGCTAATTCTGATTTATATCTCACATTTTCCCAATTATTAAGAAGAAAAATCAGAATTGCAAAATATACACTTGCAAAAGTGTAAAAAAAATAATAATAAATTGTGAGATAAAAAGTTGCAATTATTATTATTATTTTTTTTATTTAAAAAAAGCCTGAACTGTGAGATAATCAGTCACAATTACCTTTATTTTTTATTACGTGGCAGAAACAAGCTTCCATAAAAGCCTGATTTTCTTCTTAATAATAAAAAAAAATCACATTAAAAAAAAAAGTGAGAATTTTTCAAGAATTTCACTTAGAAACATTCTTCAAACTTCATGAAATTTATCTTATGACATTTCTTAAGAAGATTTTCGTGAATCCGGCCTCAAGTAAAAGTCTCTATTAGAGCCCTAATTATACTAATCTTTCAATTAAAGCTTGATATTTAACTTTTTAATTAAACAGCATTCCGTTTTTGCTGTCATATTGAAACTGGTATTAAGAACGGCGCTCATATCAGCCGTATCATGCAAACCCAATTGTACAGCACCGACCTCGTTTGATTGGCGGATACTCTGCAGTGGGATCCAAACATAGCCGACCATGGTGTCCCAGATCAGTCCTTTATTCCACACCTCCACTGTCAGGCCCAGATCCAGCCGATTTATCTCACTGGACACAAAAAGAAAGAGAATGAAAAGACAGAGCAACCTTTAGATGAAGATAAATGCAGGTGGCAACGGACCGCAGAGTAAACCGCTGAATGAACCTGAAAATGGGAAACGAAAATGAACAAAGGATGAACGAAAAAGGCTACTTGTACTTGCATAAAGACAGTAAGATGTTCTGCAGAGGAAAGTTAAAAGCTTTTATTGTGATCAACATCAAGCCTGGTGTGAAGCGGAAAGCTGAGCGAGAGCTGCGTGGGTGAAAAGCTCGTCTGGAATCAAGATTCAATGTTTATCGAGAGACATTTGCATCTGATTGTTGGCACCACACGGAGAGGATTTTACAGACTAAACTGCTTTACGTAATTACATCACTGCAAAATGGAAACAAATAGGAAAAAAAACATGCCCGGGAGAAATATAACACGTATCTAATTTATAAAACAGCAGGACACATTGTTAGAAAGAAAACCAAGAGAGGAGTAAAGACAGTGCAATACTAGTTCTGTGTGCTTTCAAATATTATTACTCATGTGGTCAAATGTGTATTTAAGCAATAAAAATGCAGACATTCTGGATATTTCTAATTTTATATGGCACATTTCTCAGGCTTTAGAAGTGTTATGTGAGTCACATGTACAAACAATTAAAATACTGAAAGCTGAAACTGATGTCTTTCGAAGAGAAACAAGAATTTCTTCACCACAGATGATATATATATAATAATATACAAAGCTATGCAATGCTTATATAAACATATAATATATAAATTCTAAGCTATAAAAAAATATTTATATAAACATTATATCATAGCGCTGCTAATTCAATCACTTTAAATACAACTACTAATTTTTTTTACTAATTTATATCATCAGGCTTTTCCCAGATGATTAATAACAGTGCATTATGACAATTATCTTGTATTACAAGTGTTCTGAAATGTTATGTTTAAATATGCTAATGATGCATTATCTAATTAAATATGCACTAATTTGCATAAGGGCTGGGTTTTGACACAAATTTCACAATTCGATTCGATTCTCATTCACAAGCTTGCGATTCGATTCGATTACCAATTTGATTCGATTCGATTCAATATCGATTATTTTGGATATACAAGTTATCTGAAATGTTATGTTTAAATATGCTAACAATTAGTGTTGTCAAAAGACCCGGTATTTCGGTACCAAGTCGGTACTAAAAAAATGAAAACGTTACGGTACCAAGTTTTTTTAAGTACCGGTGGTACCGAGTACCCGGTCAACCCGGTTCTTGATGCGCTATCCGAAAGCTATCCTCTTCCTGTGTTGCCAAGTCCGCGGTTTCCCCGCAGAATTGGGCTGCTTTAACACTGTTGCCGCGGGTTGTTTTTCATGTCCGTGGGTTGAAAAACGACCCCATTAACGTGATATTTAGCCCCTGGAATGCGAATTTTACCAGGGGAACCCCGCCAAAACATGTGTATTTTATCCTCGGAACGCGATTTTTAACGGAGGACTTCCTCGAAACATGATTGGGCGGGTTTTGTTGTGAAAACCTGGCAACCTCTTAAAAGCAGTGGCGACCTCAAGATGAGGAAACGCATCAAACTAACAAAACACCCCGATCAAGTTCAAGCAGGTAAGTTTCAATTACATTTTTAATATTTAGAGCTTCTGTTATGAATGTTATTCCATGTTTTAATTTTAATTTCGGATTGAAATAAACATCGCCGTTAGCATATACGTAGTTAATCGTTAGCATATACTACAGTGAGAATAAAAGTTACGCCTTCTTTCTTTGCGTGAACATTTGGGCGGTGTTATGCAAATCTTCCCACATAGTGAGGTAGATATGTGGGGGCGTGTTAGAACAAGCCGTTTTATGTAGGCGTGGCTGACTCTGAACTTTTATAAAGAATATCTCTTTGGATTTGAGACTTTAGTCTTTGCAACTTTACAAATCTTCTTTATGCACCAAGAGCTTGTAACACTCCAAAGAGAAAGGAAAAATTGAAATCGCATCATATGATACCCCTTTAAGGAATAAAAATGTTATAAATCAGGCGAATTATATATAAACAAACCCTTCAGTAAAATCCTTCAGAATAAAACAGTTTTGGTGTAAGCGCTGCGGAACTGGAGAAAAAACTCACCACCTTTAAAGATATGTATTGGAATTGAAATCTACAGACAAAAATAGATCAAATGCAATAAAATAGACACTTAAATGTGTATTAAATGTGCATGTTTTTTTTTCCACTAGTATGAAAGAAGACATGTTATGGAAGCAAATTAGCCTAAAATCTGAAAATTGACCCGTGCTTGAAACACAATGTTTTTGGCTGTAGTGCCTTGCCTTAAAACTACTTCTCTGGAAGGAAAATTCAATACAAGAGAGTAATTATAACTGCAATTTGCTCAACCTCTAAATGATCTGAAAGCAATCAAAAATTAAATGTAAGTTTAATCTTTATTAAAAACACAAAACAGCCATAATTATTAGCTGAGGCTGTTGCATACTGCTGTTCTTACTGCATACTGTTTCACATATTATTTTTAAAAACAGCAGGCAGTATACAGAGTATAAATGTGCAGTATGCAGTACATTTTCCGCTTCTGAACATCGGCGCTATTAAAGGCATGTCACGTAGTGGAGAGCAGAGAGGAGATTCTCTGCAGAGCGGCGTTACGTAAGAACAGCCGTGCTGCACCAGTGCAAACGCTTTGAGCTCATCTACACTGTCTGTTATCAATGAACAAGAGCGCAGGAGTGAGTGTGCGGGCGAATGAAGGGCAACAGAGGCAGATACAGTGAAAACGACAGCGATAGAGCAAAGAGAAGGTGATCTGTTAGTAAATCACAACATGAGAGGAAGATCAGGATAACTGAGGGAGAGAAAGGAGGAAAAGAAACAGAATAGAGCACATGAGAGCGTGATTTATGGAAGCCCGTTTCTGCCACTGAATAAAAAATAAAAAGGTAATGGTGACTTTTTTTCTTGCAATTGTGAGTTTACATCTTTTTTTCTCAGAATTGCATGATGTAAACTCACATTTGTGAGTTGTAAAGTCAGAATTGCAAGATATAAACGTTTATATCTCGCAATTCTAACACGTAATTTCAACTCGCAGGTTTAAGAAAATGTCAGAATTGTAAGCTTTCAGCAGGAGTTTGACTGACAGGTGTTATGAGCAATCATAACGGCGAATCTGGCATTTTGTCTGACTAATAAACCAGACCAGAGTGGATGACCGTCGGTGGACTTGAACTTGAAAAACGGTGTGTATTGACGTCTTTCTGCGGTTGAAACAAGAAACCTTCTGATGATCATTCATGTTTATTTTGTGCTATAATAACTAGTAAAGAGGAAGAGATGATCACTTCACGTGCGCTACAGCGATCTGTCACGACATATTTATTGTTTGAATTTCTTAAAAAAAAAAAAAGACAAAATTTGAAAGCTGAAACTTTGTTTCATTCCAAAAGTAACATGCTCTGTCTTGTCTGTCGGCGTGTCGTCAAGTGTTTTTTACTGTGTGAGAACATGATGTGTGGCGTGAGAGCGCAGCGTAGCAACAGTAACTAAGGGGGGGCTGGTCTTTGTGAAGGGTCAATTGTGAGTTTATATGTCAATTCTGAGAAAAAAGTAAGAATTGAGGGAAAAAAAGTCTGAACTGTGAGATATAAACTCGCAATTCTGAGAAAAAAAGTAAGAATTGAAATACATAAAAAGTCGCAATTATATATATATTTTTTTTTTATTCCGTGGCAGAAACTAGGGTTGGGTACCGAAACCCGGTGCCAATACGGCACCGGTACCTATATGACCGGTATGTACCGGACCGAATCAGAACGCGAATTTCGGTGCCTCATTTCGGTGCCACTTAAATGCCTGAACTGTCGATTTAAATATTTGTCCTCTGGTGCTATGAAACGGACGTAATAAGCATCAGATTCATCAACACGAATTATTAAATTCTAGTTAAATTTAAATACTGCATTCATGGGGTGTCAGAATGATCTGAAAAATTATATCCTGAATGAGAAAACTCACGTGAACGTCGGAAAGCTTTGATGATACAAATCCGAGACATCTTTGTAGTAATGTTACTGTCCATTTTGTTTTCACATTTCGAGTTAAATGTGGGGAAATGAGACGATCCGAGAAGCGCGTGAATGCAGCAACTACACTTGCTCTGACGGCAGCAGGTGGTCTACCGTTAGCTTAGCTAGCTACATTAAACGCGCTTAAATTAAAATGCCTAAAACTAAACGCTCTAAAGTATGGCAATATTTCACAAGAAAGGATTTCGACAACGCGACGTGCAGCAAATGTTTTACAACAGTTGCGTGTAAAGGGGGAAACACGTCAAACCTAATGAAACATTTGAGGGCACACAGAATAAACTTGAAAGCAGAGGGATGCACCGTGTTTGACAGCTTGCGGACATCAGCTAGCACTATCAGTGTGGACGACCCCAGCCCCAGTCATACCAACCCTAGCAAAAAGGAGTCCACCGATTATGATGACGACAGCAGCCCTTCCGCAGGTTAGTAGTAGGCTAATGTAATGTTAATTGCAAAATGCAAATCTTGCATTCATGCTAACAAATTATCAAACAATTTGTAAAATATTAATGTAACATGGATTATGTTTATAATTTTGGCTCTACAGCTAGCAGTACTACAGCAGTGACCCCATTTACCATGACAAAGAAGGCTACTTTGAATAAAAGGAGAAGGTGGAGGAACTCCACAAGGCTGTGACCAAATTTGTGGTCAAGGGACTGCATTCCTTTTCCACTGTGGAATCCCAATGGTTCAGGTAAAAAAAAACAAAAAGTAATGTGAAAAAATTGTTAAATATGTTAAAGGAGAAATATTTTCTTTAATTGATGTGTTATTAAATTTGTCAAAAAAAAAATTAATTAATAACAAAAAAAAAATGTTAATCTTTAATAGGGAAATGACTGCTGTCCTTAATCCTCACTACCGACCCCCATCCAGGGATGATTTGTCCAACACTCTTATTCCTGCATGGTACTCTGTTGAGAAACAAAATGTTATTCAGGAGTTAGCACAAGTGAGTAAGGCTGCTATCACATGTGATGGGTGGACCAGTGTGGCACAGGACCACTATTTAACAGTTACTGTGCACTACACCAGTGAAGGCCACATTAAGTAAAAGGTGCTAAACACCAAAGCTGTGTATGAGTCACAAACAGGCCTCATGGTGGCAGACGAGATAAATTGCATTCTGGAGGAATTCCAGATAAACACTAAATTTATAGCTGCCACAGTAGACAACGCCAGCAATATGGATGTTGCACTGAATAATCTTAAGCTTTTAAAAGTGGGGTGCTTTGCCCACACCCTAAACCTGTTCGCACAGAAGGTTTACAACATCAGTGTCATTACAAAGTGGTGTGCCAGACTTCGATCTATTGTAGTGTGGCTGAGGAGGTCCTCCATGGCTAAGATCGTGCTGCGGGAGAAGCAGCAACTTCTCAGCAAGTAGCGTAGTCATTATATCTCTCAGAAAGTTATGTTTGTTTCAAGCATCTTCTTCAGTAGATTGTAATTCAAAATTTGCATTTGTGTTTCAGATCTGCCACAACATAACATGATTCTGGATGTCAGAACATGGTGGCTCTCTTTTCTTGATGGTGGAGTAGTACCAGGCCATCCAGGCAGCATCACTTGACCAACGACTCAGGAAGCCAATGGAGAAAGACAAGTAATAGACAAAAAGATCACTTGTGAAACAATGAGTAGCAATAGTTGGTTTTTATTCTTATCTTCATATTTTCTTTTTTGTCCCAGACTGGAAAGACTCACAGATGACGACTTCCAGAAGGCAGAGGATTTTGTTAAAATCATGAAGCTGTTGTACACCTCAACCCTCTGTGTATCCAGTGAGAAGTCACCCACATGTGGCCAAATTCTCCCCATACTGACTAAGCTGGAGGAGCATTTCACGGTGGCTGAACAGGACACTGTTTTTATCAGTGCTTTGAAAGAGAAAGTCTGGGGAGATCTGGAGAAACGATATCAGGTATTTTCCATTTTCATTTCATTAAGAGCTTATGCTTAAAAAAAGAAAGAAGGCAAATCACAATTTTAACTGTTAGACACTAAATAGTTTGTCATGTTTGATTACAGGATGAAGACATTAAGAACTTCCTCCAGGAGGCCACTTTGATGGACCCTCGCTTCAAAGGCAAACTTGGATGTGCTGTTGCTGCTGATGCTTGGGGCCGGTTGGAGAAAGCAGCAGTTTGCAATGTAACAGAACAGGTATTTTATGCTCAGTCTTATTTCCCATGTGTGCCATGTTACAGTTTCTACAACAAAGTATTGCTGTTTATATGTGCAACATTATTTCAGCAGCTTCCAATGGAGGTCCTTCAGGATCACAACATTGAGGAAGATAGATTGGATGACAATCAGGAGGACAAGTCACTGAAGGCAGAGGAACATGTAAGTAATATTGGAATAGACTATTTTAAATGAATATATTTTTGAAGCAAGTTTGTCTAAACACTACTTTTTTTTCAGTCTCCATGTCACGAGAAGTGTGCCAACAAGTCAGCCCTAGAAGAGCTGTTTGAGGATGAGGACCGAGAGTTACTTCAGGCAACAACCTCTAAAAGTGGTGCCATCTCCATAGCTGAACAGGCCCATAAAGAGATTGAGATCTACAAAGGTCTACCTTCAGTCTCATCAGGACAATAACCTGTAGCTTGGTGGTGGGGGAAGCGGGACAGTCTTCCCATATTGTCTGCACTTTCAAACACATACCTGTGTGTGCAGGCCTCATCGGCACCATCTGAGAGAGTTTTCTCCTGTGCACGACATGCAATAAGTCAGGGGAGGTGTCGTATTTTGCCAGAGAAGGCAAATATGGTCATATTTCTGCAAAAGAATTGCTGAAATTTGAAGCTGTTAAATTATTGTAGTTGGGTTAGGTGGCTTAGGTTTTATTGTTGTTGTGTTTTGTATTTACTTTTATATTAATGTATACTTTAAACTTTTAATATATTGTTCAATTTAAAGAACTTTTTTGTCCAATAGAAAGGTATTCTTGAGTCATCCAACATCATTTTGTGGCTTTTTTTAAAGTATCGGTTCAGGCACCGGTACCATTTTAAAAGTATCGATTTGGCCCCGGTATCGAAAAAAAAAAAAAAAAAAACAATACCCAACCCTAGCAGAAACAAGCTTCCATGATTTTATACTCACAGTTGTGCTGTGTGATTGTTCTGGTTTTATCGATTTATTCAAATGTAATGTTTTGCCATGATTTTTTTTTTTTTTTTTAAATCAAGGAATCGCGATTTTGAATAAAAATATTAGCAAACATTACAATTAGACATGTTGACAATATGTTAATGATAACAGTTAAAGGTGGGGTAAGTGATTTCTGGTAGCCAATGTTGACATTTGAAATCACCAAAACAAACACGCCCCTACCCCAAAAGGGTAAAAAATGATCTGACCGCATGACGGCATACGTGATGAACCACTCACGTGTGACGAACTCTATGAAGGACCGCAAGTAGAACATATCACTAGGTGCTATTCACACTAGAGGTCGACCGATAGTGGATTTTACCGATACCGATTAATCAACCAATATTTTTTTAAATGGATACGCAACGAAAACTAAAAGAGTGCGTAACTATTTAATTTAATTTTATTAACTATCGGTGCCGATTAATCGGCAAAACGATCAATCGATCGACTTCTAATTCACACAAAATGCGCTTTTGCGTTGACAAAGATGTGACGTGGGCCGTGGAATGGAAAAAAACGCGAGGAGACGCGAAATGAACTTAAACATAAAGCAAAGAAAATAAATCACAAAGGAACAAGGATAAGGACAGAAGAAGAAAATATGAAGGACTCACAACATGAAGTCTTGCTCCCAGCTGGGTTGGCTTCCCCGTACGGCGATGGTCGTACTCTTCACATTCTGAACCTTCAGAGTCACATATGTGTTGAATTTCTCTGCAGGAGGAAAAGAAATAGAGATAGAAATCATAGCATTCACATACAGTAACCCCAAAAAGTACTGTACTAAACAACTACTAAATAAATTTATAAATTAAATGTATAAGTATATTATTTAATTTTTTTTATTTAAATTTATTTGTATAAATTAACATTAAATTAGATTACTAAATGATGTAAAAAAAAAAAAAGAAAAGAAAGTAAACGCTTTTCATTGTTAGTTATATAGTAACACCAAAAATAAAAATGTATTAATTATTTTATACATTTATTTAATTTAATTTATATAAATTAACATTAAAGTAGATTACTAAATAATGTTAAAAATATGTTTTTTATTGTTAGTTATACAGTAACACCAAAAAGTATTGTACTGAACAACCTCTAAATAAACGTATAAATTAAAGGGGTCATATGATGCGATTTAAATTTTTGCTTTCTCTTTGGAGTGTTACAAGCTCTTGGTGCATAAAGAAGATCTGTAAAGTTGCAAAGACTAAAGTTTAAAATCCAAGAAGATATTCTTTCAAATCTAATCATAAGTTCAAAGTCAGCCACACCTACCTAAAACGGCTCGTTCTAACACGCCCCCACATATCTACCTCACTATGTGGGAAGATTTAGTGTTACAAGCTCTTGGTGCATAAAGAAGATCTGTAAAGTTGCAAAGACTAAAGTCTCAAATCCAAAGAGATATTCTTTATAAAAGTTAAGACTCATCCACGCCCTCCTAAAACGCCTCGTTTAAACATGCCCCCACGTGTCTACATCACTGTGTGGGAAGATTTGCATTACACCGCCCAAATGTTTATGCAAAGAAAGAAGGCGTAACTTTGATTCTCGCTGTAGTATTGTTGCCGCCACCACCATGTCGTGAAGACGCTGTGTGTTTCGCTGTGAAAGAGAAACTACTTTGTTTGGTCTTCCAAAAGAGGACGATATCTGCTTCGTCATGTCTAGAGCTGATCCGTGCTGGTCGCTGAGGAAATACATCAACTTCGCTGTGGATCGCCGGATCGGCTTTCACCGTGGACGAAGCGGAGTCCAGCCCGAAGCGGTCGTCACATGTGGTTGCCGCAAGCCTCCTTCGTCAAATCCGCAGGCCGTTCCTCACTCTAGCCGCCATGTGTTTTGTTGTGAAAGCGAAACTACTTTGTTTGGTCTTCCAAAAGAGGACACGACTAGAAATCAGTGGTTAGTAAAAAGACAGTATATAAGTCATTATAATCCGTAATTATGTCCCCACTGGATGCAACAAATGCCTCGTTTATAATGGGTTTTAATGTTTTTGTCTCGTCGCTCCGGCCGGACACGGCATCACAGTATGGTGAGGGGCGTAACATTTCCGTCACACGCTTGAGGTATTCGGCCAATCACAACGCACTGGATAGCTGGCCAATCACAGCACACCTCGCTTTTCAGACCGATGAGCTTTGTAAAAATCGACGCGTTTCAGAAAGGCGGGGCATAGAGGAGAAACAATAATGTACAGTATGTGGAAAATAATGTTTTTTTAACCTTAAACCGCATAAACACATTTCATTACACCAAATACACAAAATAATGTTCTTTTTAGCAACATCATATGACCCCTTTAATGTATACATTCATTTATTATATATTTTAATTAATTTATATAAATTAACATTAAACTAGATTACTAAATGATGTAAAAAAAATAATTGATTTTCATAGTTAATGATACCTAATGCATTATCATGAACTATGCACTAATCTAGCTTTATAATAAACCTGGCATTGCACTCTGACTATTATTGGCTTTGACAAATTGATTATGTTTCTCATTTTCATGTCGCCTTGGATAAAAGCATCTGCTAAATGCATAAATGTAAATTATTTTGTATTAACAAACTGAACCAAATTGAATAGTGTTACCATTTCCTGTTTTTAAATTTTAAAATGATGACCAATTTAATACAAATATGAAGTAAAATGGGTCACTTTTTATCATTGAGATCAATGGCAAAAAGTTTCTTAATTTAACAGAATGCACCATATTTTATCTATATTACATATATCATAATTTTTTTAATTTTATGATTTTTACATATATATATATATATATATATATATTTGTGTGTAAAAATCACAATCATAAAAATATACATATATATGTGTGTGTGTGTGTGTGTGTGTGTGTGTGTGTGTGTGTGTGTGTGTGTGTGTGTGATGTCTGTTTACTTACCCTGGGGTCCATCATATTTGGCCTTCTTCACTGTAAAAGACAGAAGAGTAAGAGTTAGTATAAGATAAATAATGAGTCAATAAACGAGTTGAAACAAACACAATTAAACTAGATTTTGGTGGTCGTCTGACGTTCCTTTTGACAAGGATCTTCCCACTGAGAGTGTGCAAGTGTTTGATACATACATAGTGTGCATTAAAAATGAGCAGAAGTCTCTTCACACAGGAATGAGGGGATTTCTTAAAGTTTTCCATCTCTCTGCACTGTGATGACGTGTGTTCCCATGCATCATTAATGCCCGCTGTAGCACACGGCATGCAGAGGAGCATTAATATGCAAACCCGCTCTGAACCCCCATCCAACCCCACCCAAAGCTCATCATCTCTCCTCTTCCTCAGAACGGCCATTCAAACAGGAAGTGAGTGTGTTTTAAAGCCTTGACTCAGCTGGACTCTACACACACATACTCACTGCTGGTCCTCTGTAAACGCCTCGTGTGGTTTTCCTCTTCACTCTCATCTAAAGCAAGTTGCTCTCTGGGTAATCATTACTGTAGTGCTATTGCGGGATCTGTGCTGCAGTAATTCCGATGCATTCGCATTCGTTCCGGCACTTCTGCTGACCGGAATTCTGGCCAATAAAACCATTTGAAAAGATGAGAGCTGAGAGGAAAGCACCGGCATTAGTTGAATTTCACTGGAGTTACTCAGGAGAACATCTATAGACTCATGCAGCGAGAGCCCACGCCAGCGCCAAAGGATATGACATCAGAGACGGATGAAAACTGAGCTGTTCTGGGCCAGTTTGACCCACTACACTTCTTTAAAATGTCAGAAATACTGATTAATATGAAAGTTTGTTTTCTCCATGAGATAAAAAAAAGAAAAAAGTAATTGCTTTTCTCGCAATTCTGAGTTTATGTCTCACAATTCGTACTTTGTTTCTCGCTTTCTGAAAAATTCTGGAACAAAAAGTCAGAATTGCGAGACGTAAATTCAGTATTCTGACTTTCTTTCTTGCAATTGCGAGTTAAGCTACATCTCACAATTCTGACTTTGTTTCTGCCATAGAGTAAAAAAAAGTTAATTACGACTTTTTTCTCGCAATTGCGTGGTTATACCTAACAATTAATTTAATAATAATAATAATACTTTAATATATGTAATAGTAATAATATAATAATTTAACAATAATTATCATTTAGATATTAATGTAAATTTTTCTTCTCAGAATTATCAGTTTATTATTCACAATTGCAATTTATAAAGACACAATTGAGTTAACATCTCGCAGTTCTGAGAAAGTCCAACAGAGTCCGGATTGTTAGTTACAAACTCAGAATTGCAAGAAAAAAAAGGCAAAATTGTGAGAGAAAAAGTCACAAGTACTTACTTACTTTATTGATGTAATGTATGCATGTTTGTGGCAGAAAAGGGCTTCCATAAATGAACCTAGGATGTTTTTCTTGAAACTGTGTACTATTTCTAATTAAGGGCATGGACATACCTGTAAAGTTATACCTCTGAGGGTATTTATATTTATATTTATATAAAACTTTTTACATTTATGCATTTGGCAGATGCATTTATTTGCAGAATGGATGTTGTGTTGACGCCGTAAATTTTTATCCGTTTATGCATGTAAATTTTGTTGTGAATTAAAAGCATGATCTTAGCATTGTTATGTTCTACTGTTTGAGCTTTGGGGAAAGCTTTTGGAAAGCACAAAAAATAAATCAATAAATAATTTTTTCAAAAATTTACATTTAAATGTCAAATAACGAAATACTGTTTAGAATATTCACCTTTCATGGAAAGCAATAAGTATCATTAAAGTAGTCCATAATACAAATATAACATATTAAAGTCTTCTGAAAACATTTGTGTAAAGAACAGATGCCCTGGGAGACAAGAACCATCATCCAAACACAATAAATGCTGGTCTTTGCAGCAGCAAATGCTATAGTTTAGAAATAAAGACTTCAGTTCAATTTCACCTAATGGCCTCTTAATTCTGTTTTCAGTACGTCAGCAAACACTCGCTCGGTGGTACTTTCTTGGCTTCTGACTAGGGCTGTGCGATTAATCGAAATCGAATCGAAATCGCGATTTGAGACGTTGCGATTTCCTAATCGCAAAAACAAAAAGGAATTTTGTAATGGTTTAATGGAAACTATAAGAATTTATGTGATAGTTTCTATTGTTTTTTTTTCAGCAGGGTAATGATACCCATACTGTGCTGCACATTATTGACAATATTGAGCTGAAGCTTGACTTTGCAAATTTAAAATCGCAAATCGCACAGCCCTACTTCTGACTCATTGTGTCTCTCTGCGGTCTGATCGAGTCCACAGCGTTTTCCTCCCCGGGGCTTCCGGTGTCACTAATGAATCCTGAACGCTTCTTTCTGCCCTATCAGACCAACAGCAGATAATGTCATTTATCAGACTCATCTCACACTGGACATTAATGGCTCCCTGAATTCACTCGTTTCCTTTCGTTTCATCCCTCACAAACAAACAAGATTTTTCAGAGTTAAAGATGTACACATTCATTCATACGCCTTTACTATAAGAGAGAGAGAGCTTAAAGGGTTAGTTCACCCAAAAATGAAAATTCGCCCATAAATTACTCACCCTCAAGTCATCCTAGGTCTTCTTTCAGACGAATCCAGTCAGAGTTATATTAAAAATTGTCTTTGATCTTTCAAGCTGTTTCATGGCACTCAGCGGGTGTTGCATGCATCAGTCCAAAAGTAGTTAAATAAAATGCGCCCAACCATAAAAAAAATGTCTCACACAGCTCCGGGGGGTGAACAAAGGCCTTCTGTAGCGAATCGATGCGTTTTTGTAAGAAAAGTATCCATATTCAAAACGTAATAATCACTTTAATGTAGCTTGCGCCAACATTTGTACATGGAAGCAGCTCCGGGCTGATGACGTATGAGTTCAGTCTTGCGCATGCTCCGGTGAGTCTCTTGAAAACCGGTGTTTTTTTACAGGATCAAAGGAAGCAAAGTTTCCTTACTTGAGCAAAGGAAAACCAGTCTCCTCTTGGCTTATATCGAAATCCTC
>NW_015555706.1:580131-584197 GCF_001515605.1 Sinocyclocheilus anshuiensis
GTGCTTTTGGACTGATGCATGCAACACCCGCTGAGTGCCATGAAACAGCTTGAAAGATCAAAGACAATTTTAAATATAACTCCGACTGGATTCGTCTGAAAGAAGAAAGTCATATACACCTAGGATGACTTGAGGGTGAGTAATTTATGGGCTAATTTTTATTTTGGGGTGAACTAACCCTTTAAGTTGTGTATCATTTGTTATTGTGAGAATGGATAAATAGAACAATAGATAGGTAGGTAGGTAGGTAGATTAGATGATAGATAGATAGATAGATAGATGAACTCATGAACTTCTGACAGAAAAATTAAAATATTTCCATGACTTTCTAACATTTACAGATGGAGAATATACCTGTGAAATGTAAGTTATGCCTTCAGGAAGACAGCACATCTCAAACACATTAAACAGCGCGAGTAGCCTAGTGTCTCTGTCAGCGGCAAACGCAGCATTCAGGAAGACATCACATCTCAAACACATTAAACGGCGCGAGTAGCCTAGTGTATCTGTCAGTGGCACACGCAGCCTTTCTGTCAGAGCATATGACGGGCCAAGCCGCTTAATCTATGCGAAACTATAAATGGATGGATGGATGGATGGATGGATGGATGGATAAAACCATAGACAGACAGACAGACAGACAGACAGATAGACAGATAGATAGATAGATATAACACAAGACAAACTGATGGACGGATGGATGGATGGATGTTAGATAAAACAATAGATATAATAATGCATAGATGGATGGATGGTAGACAGACAAAACAATAGATAGAAAGAAAGGTTGATAGACAAATTGACAGACAAAATGATAGAATGATATGAGAAAATTTTTAAATGTAACAAAAAAAAAAAAACGATCATCTGTAGTTCTCTGCCCTGCTTTCGTCATGCTTGTGCCAGTTTGCAGGTGAGGCTGGATAAATGTGTCCCCAGATGCACACAAAAATAGATCCTCTAGTCTGATACAGCTTCTTTATATCTGCATAGTCAACAGAAATATGATGACCCGATGCAGGCAGAGCGGCGACTGTGCATCTGTGCTGAAAGACCCAATCTATTCTAAGCCACTGAGTTCTTTCCATTCCATCTCTGAATAACAGGGACAAACCGGAAGCAATCTTTGCCATTCAGCTCCATCTAAGATTGAATTATAGAGAGGTACGCAGCTCTATCGTATGGTGTTTCATTGAGTGCAGTTAAAATAGACCACTGTAATTTATCAATACCCAGGCCAGATCAATGAAGAGGATGCTGGATCGCAGAACCCAGGAAACTAGTGCTTAATAATAGCTCAAAATCATAAATCACTGCTAATATAAATAACTCAGAGCTGGATCTGCTGCCCACAAACAACACATCGTAATCAATGACTCCCAGGCCCCGTTTATTCGCCACAGCCGAGAGGAAAACATCCAGCTGACTGTGGAAGGAAACGAAGAAAGAAAGGCTTTTGAATGGGTTTTACAGACATGTTATTGCTCAGATGTTGCAGAACCCAGGAAACTAGTGCTTAATAATAGCTCAAAATCATAAATCACTGCCAATATAAATAATTCAGAGCTGGATCTGCTGCCCACAAACAACACATCGTAATCAATGACTCCCAGACCCCGTTTATTCGCCACAGCCGAGAGGAAAACACCCAGCTGACTATGGAAGGAAACGAAGAAAGAAAGGCTTTTGAATGGGTTTTACAGACATGTTATTGCTCAGATGTTGCTGCTTGATAATTTATAGCTCCATTAAGTCTCCTGAGATGCTTCATTTAAGTTAACGTTGTCTCAGATGTTTCTATCAATCAGTCAATAGTTGTCATACAGTAAGGGTAAAGAGCTAAATTTGAGAATTTGATGAGAAATGTTTGAGTTCATATTGAGATTTTTTACTTTTGAATGCAGAATTAAAGGGGTCATAGGATGCCAATTTTCCACAAGTTGATATGATTCTTTATGGTCTTAATGAAAAGTCTGTAACATAGTTTGGTTAAAATTTCTCAATGGTAGTGTAAAAAATACCTTTTTTTTACCCTGTCAAAAGCAGCTCTTTTCAGATCAAGCCGTTTTTGTAGCATTTTCCTTTAAATGTTAATGAGCTATGCTGACCCCGTGATGTCACACAGACAGGCATCTGAGATCGGCTCGATTTGAGAAAGGGGAAAACATTTAACCAGATTTAAAAAAAACACTGGGTGGATTTTTATCATTATAGGGTGGTTGTGTACACACACTGCCAACACACATTTCAGTTCAAACAACTTGTAAAAGTGTATGTAGCATCCTATGACCCCTTTAAGGTCTTGGCAAATCTGAGCACAGTTTGAGACATTATTAAATTATAGTTCACCCAAAAAACAAGAAAACACTATCAGGCCACCCAAGATTAGGATAAGTTTGTTTCTTCATCAGATTTGGAGAAATGTAGCACTGCATAACTTGCTCAGCAAAGTATCCGAGATGAACTCTTCAGGCTTTGTTTACGGAGGTGATGTGGGCGTTTACAGGTTCGCGCGTCTCACGTGGATGATTACCGTATGAATAGCGCGCGCTGCACATGGGCGTGATCACATTACAGATAATGAGCTCAGACGGGAAAGACTGGACCTCGCGTTGGTTTCATACGGATTACTTCATCAGAGAACATTTGTTTTCAATAATACTTACTTCATTTAAAGGGGTCATATGATGCTGATAAAAAGAACATTATTTTGTGTATTTGGTGTAATGAAATGTGTTTATGCGGCATACGGATTACTTTATCACAGAATATTTGTTTTAGATAAGACTTTCTGTAGATATATTTCACACGTCTGTGTGTGAAGTATTCGCTGAGTTTCAGTTCATTTTAGTGACGCATTTCAGAAAGATATTCACGGAGACTGAGACAACTGAAACCAAAAACATGTTTTGCTGATATTGTGAGTGTACACAAATAAAAGTAGACCCTTTACAGAGTCAAATGATGTGTACGATCAAAAATGACGGAGCATTTTAAGTTCTTTTCACTGTTATCAGGACAAAATGCAAGTGATTCTGCCGGCGCCATCGTCGACCCCAGGAGGTTAAGAGAAGCCAAAAGCTGTGTGTTTGTAAGAAACAAATCCATCAAGACGTTTTTAACTTCAAAGCAGCACGCAGTCACCGGCATGACAGGATGTGCAAAAGCCACTAAAAAAAACACCGCTTTCTCACCCGAATTAAAGGGGTTTTAGTCTGAATAATATGCCAGTAGCAGGATTGTAAAATGAATAGATGTGATTATGATCATTTGATAAAATGAAGAGAGCGTTTGAGATCATTTTACTTTGTTGACTGTTTCCTATCCCGACACCGAGACCGCTGAACGCGCCTCTTTAAATGGTTTCGTGGTGCTCGTTGTTGTATTTTAAAACACAATTGCAATGTGATAGATGTATTTCGAGGTTATTACTCACGTCTCATTCGGCACAAAATCCAAATGTTTCCATATTCGTAATGTATTTGAATGTTAAACTATTATTTATAATGTAAACTAGGCTTGTACTTTACACGCATTCGCATATAGACGGAAACGATCATCATTTTCCTTAAAGCATCCCATTTTGTCCCAGGGCTTGAAAACCTGTGCCCTAGGCTAGTTAGGTCCATGCAGAAACTAGTGAACGATGCTCAGTTGTGGCATCACCGTTTAGTGACATAATTGAATCTCCAGTTAGCAAGCGCTTTTGGAGTGAGAGTGAATTCCGCATTGATTAGTCGGACTCATGACTCCCAACAAAACAGATGAGCGGTGGGCGGAGACTGCTTTAGGCCACAGAGTGGTGAGTTCTGACAGGCTGCATCAGAGCCAAATAGCGCGTTTCAAAATTAAGTTATTTTATCGGCAAATCGGTTTTGAAAAGGACCGATACCGATAATCATAAACATGCTTAATGAACAGACTGCGATGTAAGTTTGAATTGCTAGAATATGTAGGGAACAGTTTAAACATAAAAAAACTAAATTTTTTGAGTAAGATATAATCTGCAAAAGTGTTTACTTTTATTTTTGCACACTCACAATAAAAACAAGATTTGTGCTTTTGC
>NW_015555706.1:584304-584713 GCF_001515605.1 Sinocyclocheilus anshuiensis
TCCTTAAAGCATCCCATTTTGTCCCAGGGCTTGAAAACCTGTGCCCTAGGCTAGTTAGGTCCATGCAGAAACTTGTGACGTGTGAACGATGCTCTTAGTTGTGGCATCAGGCATCACCGACATTGAATGCTCCGGGAAAACGCGTCAAGTGTCGGTCACAGCGCCTTTTAATTGCTGTTTGCTGTTTAGTAATTATTTATTTACAAATTATAAGCTCTGATTATGACAAGTGTGGTATAAAAGCTTTGTTTATTAGAGGAATAATTGGTTAGCTGGAAAATGTTACATCACGACCATGCTTTTAGATGCCGTTCGAGCCCATATAGCCTACATTCACGCGGCTTTGTTCTGGTTTGCCGGTTGGTCACGAATTTCCACAAATTCAATAATATTTAGGCATTGTTTCTTT
>NW_015555706.1:585434-585949 GCF_001515605.1 Sinocyclocheilus anshuiensis
ATATAACTAAACAAATTAATAAATATTTAGGTGAAGCTGTGCGCTTGATTTTGTCATCGCATCATCCTATGCAGTGTGGTGAATTATTATTTCTCATTATTGTCTATAGGCTATTTTAGTCATTTAAATAACATAGGTTATCTTAATATATTGATTAATGACATTGTATCATAATAGCCTATTACACCACCCAAAGATGTATTTACTTCCTTCTAATTCTCGTTGTCAGTGCAGGCTTGTTTAGCTTAATATTGACCGTTATGAAAAGTGACTAGTGTAGCCTGCATAAAAAAAGTTTTGAACATTAAACAACAGGACAAAAATATAGTTGATGACTAGACATAATCATTTCATGACTTCTTTGTGAAGACATTAGCATAATACAGTGAAATAATATGTTCTTTAGCTATTCAGCAACAGCCGTCATGTGCGTGGGTAAAATTTGTGGTTAGCTGGAAAATGTTACATCGCGACTAGGGCTGCACGATTAATCGCATGCGATATTTAACGCGCAT
>NW_015555706.1:586374-593977 GCF_001515605.1 Sinocyclocheilus anshuiensis
TCCATAATCCATAATAACGCTTCCTCCAGTGAAAAAGTACATCTCCAGTTGTCTCTCACATCAAAATCCACCCACATATTTGTTTAGAGCTGTTTAGACTTGTAAACAGTGCTTGATCTGTGCAGATTTCTCGACTGATTCAGACCAGACCACTTTTTCACTGGAGGAAGTGTTATTATGGACTCGTATTTTGGCCAGAAGCAATGGTTTGAAGTTAAAAACTTCTTAATGATAGATTTGTTTCTACACACATGCAGTTTTTGTCTTCTCAAGACATTAATTGATGGACTGGAGTGGTGTGGATTACTTGTGGATTATTGTGATGTTTTTATCAGCTGTTTGGACTCTCATTCTGACGGCACCCACTCACTGCAGAGGATCCATTGGTGAGCAAGTGATGCATTCATTTCTCATTACATTTTCAGCAAATTTTCATTTTCGGGGTGAACTGTTTCTTTAAGATCTCTTCTAAAACAAATGTGAGATTACAGGGTAGTTTTCTAAGAACCAGGAGACTTCAGCAAAAGTCCATTTCATTGCAGTCTTTGAGAAATAATTGAGAAATTAAGGAGATCTCATTTGTGATTTCTCTTTCCTATGACCTAGTCTCTCCAAAAGCATTTGGACATCATCAATTACGAGCAACAGTACTCCTCATAAACATTAAAACACATTACTAACTGTGAAGACTTTGCATTTCCCAGTGATGTTTAGCTGGAAACAGCAGGTGGGATGTTATCCGCCCAAGCTGACTACAAAATCGTTTTCAATATTACATAAGCGTGAAAACACTCCTACATTCAGCATATGACAACACCACCGAACATCATAAGAGTTATATCACTCAACACAACAGCAGAAAAAGGAGAGGCCTTATGTAATGCATTCATCTTTAGATTTCATTACACAATCTGTTAAGGGTAATATATGCAAACTGACTAGTGGAGTGCTTGACAATATTTTATCAAACACGTCTTTGTGATATCTTAAGTAAAGAGCTTAATTCAGTCATGACCCTTCACGCTGCACACTCTCTCCTGTAATGAACATTGATCCAACAAACTGCACATCAAGAATAAGAGCTTTTGTCGTCTCATCGAGCAATAAACCCATAACTCTTTTCCTGAACAGTCGCTGTGCCTTTACTCAGGGACTTCCTCTATATCACAGTTACAATTTCCAGGTCATATTTTCCCCCAAAAAATGGGACTAAGATTATTTGCACTGTTATTACTTTCCTTTACAAAAAAGCACATCTTCCCCTCCAAATTCTCATTAATGTATTTAATACTAACAATGAGATTCATCCTGTCTGGACACGATGATTTTGTTCATACGATGCGATTTAAATTTTTCCTTTCTCTTTGGAGTGTTACAAGCTCTTGGTGCATAAAGAAGATCTGTAAAGTTGCAAAGACTAAAGTCTCAAATCCAAAGAGATATTCTTTATAAGTTTTTTTAACCTTAAACCGCATAAACACATTTCATTACACCAAATACACAAAATAATGTTATTTTTAGCAACATCATATGACCCCTTTAAATCAGCATAAATTAAGGGCAACAAAACAAATTCTGCCATGGTAAATAGTAGACAGTGTAAACTGGATATATATTATCATTCTATTTTCATTATGGAAATATTATTTCTTTTTATTTATTTTAAAAAAAAAAAATTTATTATTTGCTTTTATGATTATTATTATTATTATTTTGTATTACACTAAAAGAAACTGGGTAATTTGCTTTTCCATTAAATATAGTGTCAAAAAAATATCTAACTACTCCTAAAAATAAGCTTAATTTTAATATATGTATCATCTATATATTTTTACATTATGGTAATGAAAAAAAAAATTTTTGTTTGTTTTTGTTTTTTGCATTACACTAAAGGGAATTGGGAAATTTGCTAATTTGCTTTTTCAGTGACTATAATGTCTACATATAATATTCTTTCATATCAGCAAACAAAATCCAATTTTCATTAGTGTAATGCAAAAACAATTTTTTTTTCATTAATTATATATGTGTGTGTGTGTGTGTGTAAATTCTATTATTTATATATTTATTTATATAATTTATTATATTTATATATAAATATATAGTATATTTATTATTATTATATATATATTAAATAGTTTTTAATTTTGTTTATTTTGGGATAAAATGATTCATGCATGAATCTTGGCAGGTTTAGTGCGATTCACCCTTGAGCAACTGTGCTCATAATGACCAGCGCTGCTAGTGAGAGAGCAGCTAGTGTTTTATAGTCTGATGCAGCACAGAATAAGAATAAACCAGTGTCGTTGCATCAGAGCAAAATCAGCCGTGCTGGATTACAATCATCCAGCTATTGATGCTTTGTGTTCTAAAGTGCATTGGATGCACAAAAGTCTCTATGACTATAATGCAGTACAGCTGTTGCAGAACAGATATTGCTTTCAGAGCATGCATTACACACACAGCGTTATCAGAGGCGTCTGAAATCAATCAATTGTATAACCGACCTGTCAATCAATCATTATTTTAATACACACTGTTAATGTGGGTGAACCTGAAGGAACGTGACGCCCTGAAAGATTTGCACCGTGACCAGAATGATCTTCACAACACAAGAAATGTCATTTCATCAAGCTCACACACCCACATGCACAGGATTCCCTCACGAACACATTTCCCAAGCCGAGCTAGAGATTCCCACACTACAATGAACAACATGAGCAAAACCCTTTATACTAGCACATTTCTACATATCAGATTCTTAAAGTATTAACGCAAGTGTCCTAATAGCGTCTGCATTAAATTCTAATATTAACACTTGACTGGTTGATTAACAGGTTGATGAATGAATCTTAAAAGGAAAAACACTAACACCTTCACTAAACACATCTGAAAATCTCATTAGCAAGACAAAAACATGTTTTTTTACACGTAACGTTACCATGACAAAATTCAAATTTTTTTGGACATGAACATGAAATATCCCTTGTAACTGTTAAATACCATAATTTCATGGTTCATATTAAAGTCCCATGGTACTGCAACAGTGAGGAATACGGTTAAATAGAGATTTATACCATGGTACATGTCAAAAAGCTAACGTATGGATTTGTAATCAAGATCACTAGCAAAAAGTACCATGGTAAGGTAGTGTGGTAATGATTCATTCGTCTCATATGGTACTTTTTAACAGGGATTCTGTGTTATTCAAATTATGTCCCAACAAAGGGCGAATGTATGACTGTTACTCACCCCCGACGCAGAGCAGAGACATCGCGCCGCGTCGCGTCGCGTCAATCCTCCGCCAAAACGGGACAGTCCGTTAACGCGCTGTGACTAGATTCAACACACAGCCATAACTGCAGCTTCTGAACAATAAACGCGCGAATAAACAGACGAGCTCACAGAAAATCCTCACATAAAGCACTTTCCCCCTCAGTTCACCGGCCGTTTGTGCGTCTAGCTAACTGCCATCTTTGCTTCAGCAGCAGCAGCGGCGCGGGAACAGCTCGCGGCGTGACGTCACGCCGAGGAGACGCTGGAGTTTCTCTCCGTCCCCCGCACGCGCGCATGCAGAACTGCGCCTACGTACAGCAGATCGAAGTATTGCAGGTTTATTATACAATACATATTTGAATAGAACACGGCTGGACATTTCAGATATATGGGAGACGTCTGCATTTATTAAAATGAGAATATATCTCATACACAACAAGATCAACAGCTCTCCAGACACACTTAATCTCTTCAAAACATTCAGTTCTCTCCTCTGTCCCCCTCCACTTCTACACCAGCTGATGATTTCGCCATATTCTTCACAGACAAAACTAGCACAATCAGTAGTCAGTTCTCAGCCCCACACACACAGGATCTCAAACCAACCACACCCACTGCTAAAGCTCCCATCTTCTCCTTCTGTCCCCTCACTGAGGCAGAAGTATGGAAACTTCTCCTCTCCAGCCATCCTACATTTGTGCGTCTAGCTAACTGCCATCTTTGCTTCAGCAGCAGCAGCGGCGCGGGAACAGCTCGCGGCGTGACGTCACGCCGAGGAGACGCTGGAGTTTCTCTCCGTCCCCCGCACGCGCGCATGCAGAACTGCGCCTACGTACAGCAGATCGAAGTATTACAGGTTTATTATACAATACATATTTGAATAGAACACGGCTGGACATTTCAGATATATGGGAGACGTCTGCATTGATTAAAATGAGAATATATCTCATACACAACAAGATCAACAGCTCTCCAGACACACTTAATCTCTTCAAAACATTCAGTTCTCTCCTCTGTCCCCCTCCACTTCTACACCAGCTGATGATTTCGCCATATTCTTCACAGACAAAACTAGCACAATCAGTAGTCAGTTCTCAGCCCCACACACACAGGATCTCAAACCAACCACACCCACTGCTAAAGCTCCCATCTTCTCCTTCTGTCCCCTCACTGAGGCAGAAGTATGGAAACTTCTCCTCTCCAGCCATCCTACAACCAGCCCTCTAGACCCAATCCCCTCACACCTCCTCCACACACATCTCTCCTCACAGACACCTTCCCCACTGCATTCAAGCAGGCTCGGGTAACCCCACTGCTCAAAAAACCTACATTAAACACTTCACTTAGCTACAGACCTCCTTCCATTCATAGCGAAAACCCTCGAACGAGTTGTTTTCAATCAGGTATCATTGTTTCTTTCACAGAACAACAAACTGGACGTTAACCAGTCAGGTGAGGGGTTCCTCAGGGATCAGTTCTTGGACCCCTCCTCTTCTCCATATACACTACATCACTGGGTCCCATCATACAGGCACATGGCTTCTCCTATCAGGCTCAGCATCTGCCTCCTTCCACTCACTACTACTAATCCAGAAGTCTGAGATGCGCTAGTGAGCGACGCCTCATGGTACCATCACAGAGAGGCTCAAAATCACTTTCCAGAACATTTTCATAAAGCATCTGCAAAATGACTAAATGTAAATGTGTAAATAATAATAATAAATATTGAAATATCACTAATCACTGACATCGATTTAAAAAAAAAAATAATAATAATAATTCTAGGCTAACAGAAATTGTCATAATAACAAGGGTATTCACAAATGAATTTCTTTTTGATTACTGAATAATTTATACATTTTAAAGGACTTCCATTTTATAGACACTGCAAGAATAATTTCAAGTTGTTTTGTCTTTAGAGTTAATAGAAAATGTTAAGATGAAAAAGTTTTTATATTTTGATCAATCATTCTTGTTTGAATCATACACTGAAATAAATGGTGTAGAAACATTTTTCACTCAAAAATCGCTAGTAATTATCACAATTAGTAAAAATGGCAAGTTACACATTAATTAAACGTGAAATTTTGAAGTTGAAAGACCGAAATAATATTTTCTTGTAAAACCTACTCCAATAATCTTTGTTTTAGTTACGACTTTTGTAATAATAATAATAATAATAATAATAATGATAATAAATAAATAAATTAACAAATAAATAAAAACTTTCATCCTAAGAAATTGCATCATATTTTTGGACAAGGATTTTTGATAAGGGAAATGTCTCATATAATATATATCATATAATATATAATATAATATATAATGTAATGTAATATAATAATATTTCGAATTAAGAATCCTGCAACTAGTTTTCTCTTTCATTCTGTATAAAATGCCAAATGCATAAACGTAAATATATAATGTAAGATAAACACTTTGGGTGGATACATTTGTGTTCATTCCTATTCTAACTGCATTTCCAGTGTCTCGTCATCGTTATAGTGGAAACAATTTCATGACGGGGCTTTTTTTACGCAGATGCTGCATTTGCTGCAGCGTTTGGACGTGTGACGTCATCGCGGCGCTTCCGCGCTCATCCAGATGGGGGCGTCATGACATTCAAGTATTATTAGTCTGACATGGTGTTAGGCTAAATATCCTTTGACTTTTGTCCTTTGCATGCATACATGGACACAATAGCACGTGACTAACCAGGTAAACAATATCAAGTGTATATAGAGACAACAGATCATTTATTCTTGAGCTTCTAGGGCGGTTTCCTGGACAGAGATTTAGCCTAGTCCTAAATTAAAATGGCCCTTTAAACCAGATTCACAGAAATCTGCTCTCTCTGTGATGGTTTTAAATAGTCTTAGACTTAGTCTAGTCCAGAATTTAATAGGCTGATTTCCTGAAGGAAGACTAGAGCTACTTCAGGACTAAATTGATGGTTAAATTAAACCTATGAGGCAGGTTTAACTTCAGATTTACGTATGTTTTCAATCTTTATATATCAAAAAATGGTAAATATGATCAAAGAAGCCTGTGAAAATAAATCTGCACTGTTATAATCATTTTGATTTTTTATCACACACACACTCAAAACCCTAAACATTCATTGAAGTAAAATGGTAGGGAAGGGAAATCTCAATGAAATGTTTATCTATGGCACCCTTTTATTCAATACTTTTTGCAACGTCCTTTTCCCAGGATAACAGCTCTGAGTCTCTCCTATAATGCCTGATGAGTTTGGAGAACATCTGACAATAGATCAGAGAGCATTATTCTATACAGTATCTCTCCAGATCCTTCAGTTTCCCAGCTCCATGCTGATACACTTCAGTTTTCTATAGGGTTCAGACCAGAGGACTGGGATGAGCATGGCAGAACCTTGCTTTTGTGCTCAGTGGCCCATTTTTGTGTTGATTTTGATAATTTCTAGGGGTACAAATAATTGTGGCCATTGTGTATTAGAGAAAATTTTTCCTTATGTGATTTTGTTGAAAAGTTCGATTTTTTTTTTTATTTATTTTTTACTTTTGTTTTTTTTTTTATGCATTTTTATTTACTTTTTTTTTTAAATATCAAAAGGATAAAAAAATTCAGATTTATTTTCACAATCTTCTTTGATCATATGTACTTAGGGTGCCAATAATTCTGACTCTCTCTCTCTCTCTCTCTCACAGCTGCGTTATGTATAACATAATAAACAATAATAATAAAAAATGAATTTATGCAAGAATTCATTCCAAACAGATTTCCAGGCATTCCTTTTCTTTTATTCCACACCTAATGTGTGCAGTTTATTTTGCTTGCTTTAAAAAAAAGCTTTCCTCTTGTTCAGTCAATAGTACGTTTTTTTTTTTTTATGTTTGATTGCAGTCTTTTTTCTGCTGACTTTGTTTTCCTTAGATTTGCTTCTCAGTTCCACACCATTCTAAGCTTTTCTTGATTCATTCCATGTTTTACAGGCAACCTCTGTCATGTTCATTCAGATCAGCACAGCTGGTTTTAAATTAATCTAGTTTATTTTAGTTCAGGACTCAATAGTCCAGGAGTATTTAATCTGTGTTTCAGAAAGCCATTTTTAAAGCCATGATTAACTACTCTAGATTAAGCCTACT
Source organism: Sinocyclocheilus anshuiensis (assembly GCF_001515605.1). NCBI lineage: Eukaryota > Metazoa > Chordata > Actinopteri > Cypriniformes > Cyprinidae > Sinocyclocheilus > Sinocyclocheilus anshuiensis. The sequence continues at coordinate 593,778 of NW_015555706.1, forward strand.
CCAGACTTAATTTAAACCCTGTCTGGGAAACCGCCCCCTAATGTTTATGAGGATGTTTAGGATGCTATTTATATTTTCCAGAAATCATAATGGCTATATTCTAAATAAAATGCTAGAATATTAAAAAGAATAGTTATAATAGTTATTAAAATATTATATTCATTTGATAAATATATAATTATTTGTTATATTGTTTATTT
>NW_015555706.1:594037-601999 GCF_001515605.1 Sinocyclocheilus anshuiensis
TATATATATATATAAAATAATTCTAGGCTTCTAAACTGCATTAAACCAGTGTATTGACAAATCAGTTTCCTTTTTATCACTGAATAATTTATATATTTTAAAGGACTTTCAGTTTATAGATATTGCAAGAACAATTTCTAGTCTGTTTCACTGGTATCAGATTTAATATAAAATAATAATTAGAAAAGTTAATAGAAAAATAATTTAGAATAAAAATTTTAAGTAGTTTTAAAAATATTGATAATTATATACAACTCCACACGTGCGCTTGGGACCGGATGTTGTGCTCAGGGGACAGGAAACTGACAGTGCTCGAGGTTTGTTTACTCATTCAGCGGGTGCGCGCCTCAGTCCAAGATGGCTACCGGAGACAATAGTGGTCGGGTTCCGTGTTTAAATTTCTCCGGACCCGGACCTTTGGGTAACAGCCAACCGAGCAACAGTCCTTACGCCTTGGCCGCGAGTCACGGAGGATCGGTTGGAGGCGGCGGAGGCTCTCAGGGCGTAACGAGACGCTCAAATCCTCAACCGGGGCCTGCGGGCTTGGAAAGCCGCGGTGTTGCCTCAGGACCTCCGCCGAACCTGATGAACTCTCTCCCGGCTGCCGCGGCGTTAGTGGGGCCGCCGGCTTCGGCCGCCTCGAATATGACTGGAAAACCGTCTAACGCTGCGATGACACCGGCGACACACTCGTCTCCGGCCGCAGCCGCCGTGCTCGTGTACCGGGAGCCCGTTTATAACTGGCAGGCGACGAAAAGCACCGTGAAAGAGAGATTTGCGTTTTTGTTCAATAATGAAGTACTGAGTGATGTTCACTTTCTAGTGGGTAAAGGAATGGGAGTCCAGCGGATACCTGCGCACAGGTGGTTCACTAAACACACTGATGACATAATGATGACAGTATATTATCAAAATGAATCTTGACATCATTTACTCACCACGATGTTGTCTTAAAACCTGTATGACTTACTTTATCCGTGGAACACAACAGGAGATGTTTAGCGGGATGTTCACAGGTTGTTTAAGTATGAAACCAAACCACCAGTAGGTGGCGGCAAATGACAAACGTTTTAATGAGTGAGTCATTTAGTCATTCATTCAACCGATTTGTTCAAACTGCTGATTTATTCAGAAACCAGGCAAGTTGACTGTTTATGAATGGGTAACTGAATCATTGACTCACTCGATTCATTCAAAAACGTGGATTCATTCATTAACGAAATACAGCTGTGTGTATGCTGGGAGAAACACAACAGTTTTGCTGTGGCTTTGATTGGTATTTTTGTTTGCGAAATTGAGCAATAACAGTCAATATTGTGTCTAAAATGTAATTCACTTAATTTGAACTTATTAGTAGCTGTATCATACACTTTGTGTCAGATTGGTGATTTATGACCTGATTTATGACCCCTGTCAGCGTTGATTGACAGGTTGTCATATGTCAAATGTGTACATGGTCAGATTTATGACCTGATTTATGACCCCTGTCAGCGTTGATTGACAGGTTGTCATATGTCAAATGTGTACATGGTCAGATTTATGACCTGATTTATGGCTATATGACCCCTCTGTCACCCTGACTGCCATGCTGTCAAGCTCCAAAAATGACAAAAAACATCGTAACCATAGTCCATGTATCTCACGCGCTATTATAACAAGTCTTACGAAGGTATACCATAACTTAGTGTAAGAAACAGACTGAATTTAAGGACATTATTCGTTAAAAATCTTCCCCTCAGCTGAAGCTCTTAATTCGTGGCACGCATGCGCAGTCTATTATGGCGCGTGTGTCCGGTTAACAGCTGGTCACGAGACAAACGTTTTTATGATTAAAAACCGACCATTAAAATATTTTTGCATTGTGAAAATTCAAGAGAAAAGTAATAATTGCGAGATGTGACCTCAGAATTCAGACTTTTTTCTCGCTATTCTGAGTTTACATCTCGCAATTCTGTTTTTTTTTCCTGCCATGGAATAAAAAAAGAAAAGTAATTATGATTTTTTTTATATATATCAGAATTTTTTAGCAATTGAGAAAAAAGTGAATTGCAACATATAAACTCAGAATTTATTTTTAGTTTATTTCTGCCACGGAATAAAAAATATAAATGTAATAATTGCGACTTTTTATCTCACAGTTCCAATTTTTTCTTCCAATTGTGAGTTAACATCTTGAAACTGGAATTTATATCTTGCAATTCTGATGTTATTTATTTTTATTTTTAGAATTGCGAGAAAAAAGATGCGTTAACTTTAATAATAAACGGTTATTAAATAAATATATTTATAATAATCAGTTTTGATTACCATAAAATGTCCATATTTTTGACTTCTGTGTTTGTTTGTAATTTTCAATTATTTTTTCAAAGTGAAATCAGAATAAGTTAAAGGCAAAGTTATAACATATATAACTTCCATGCTGTAAAAATATGTCGATTTGGGTGGGAATGTGCTTATTTGTCATGAAAATAATATTAATATAATTTATAAATCTATCAAAAATCTATCAAAAATTTATCAATATTGTAAATGTATTATTTATTATAACAATAATTATTATGATATTTATTCATAATATTAATATTGCCATTGCAGGTTTGTTCTGGCCGTTGGCAGTGCAGTATTTGATGCCATGTTTAATGGAGGCATGGCCACCACATCCACAGAGATCGAGCTTCCTGATGTAGAACCTGCTGCATTCCTCGCATTGCTCAAGTATGAGTGTTTTTCTCAGTATGCATGTATATACTGTACATACATTCCAGAAACTGTAACCTTTTCTCCAGGTTCCTGTACTCTGATGAGGTTCACATCGGGCCTGAGACGGTGATGACGACTCTCTACACTGCTAAGAAATACGCCGTTCCGGCTCTGGAGGCCCATTGTGTGGAGTTTCTGAAGAAGAACCTGCGCGCAGACAATGCTTTCATGCTGCTCACACAGGTAGAGCTCATTCATACCTGTAATGTTTACACAGGCTTTACCTGTCAGACTCTGACAGGCCGATGTGTTGTTTGTTTGAAGGCGAGACTGTTCGATGAGCCGCAGCTGGCCAGCCTGTGCCTGGAGAACATCGACAAAAACACAGGAGACGCTCTGGCTGCTGAGGGATTCACAGATATTGATCTGGGTACTGTATCACGGAAACAAACCCACGGTATACCGCATTACAGGCCCACTGCTCAAACTCTGGCAGCACTGAATCAGTGCTAAAGGAGTAGTTCCCCTAAATATGACAATTCTGTTATCATTTAGTCGTTACAAGCCTGTATGAGTTAGAAGAAGATATTTTGAATGATGTTGCTCACCAAACAGTTGTTAGTAGCCATTGACTTCTGTAGTATAGAAAAATATTATGGAAGTCAATGGGGACCAGAAACTGTTTGTTTACCAACATTCTACAAAATATCTTCTTCTGTGTTCAGCAGAAAAACAAAACTCGTACAGGTTTGGAACAACTTGAGGTTAAGAAATTTCATTTCTGGGTGAATTATCCCTGTAATATATTATATCTCATAATCATGCCAGTGATATACTGTACATACGTGTCATTATTAAAATAAAATTTGTATCTTTTAATATTAGTTGATGCAGTGTGAGCTAGCATGAACAAACCATGAAGAGCTTTATTTTTTATTAACAAATGTTAACAAAGATTAATAAACACTAATACTAACAAATGCATTAGTAAGTACATTTTATTTATATAGCACATTTACTTAGCAAAGCTCTCCAAAGTGCTGAAGTACAAAGTAAAGGAAAGTTAAATAAAGACAGAATAAAAGCAAACAAAACAGACAATAAAACAAAAGGAGGGGATTATTGAGGGGAAATGATTGCCCAGCTCCTTAATGAGACCACTCCTCAATTTTGGGGGACCAAAAATAATTATTTCTTATTTGTCCTTATTAAGTTGGAGAAAGTTATTTGATAACCACTTCTTAATATCCGAGATACATTCCAACAATGGTTGAATGGAATCGCCAGCTTTCAACGGCAGGTACACCTGTGTATCGTCAGCATATAAATGAAATGAAATGTATGACGGTTTCCACAAAAATATTGGGCTGCACAACTGTTTTCAACATTGCTAATAATCAGAAATGTTAAATATTAGAATGATTTCTGAAGATCATGTAACACTGAAGACTGGAGTAATGATGCTGAAAATTCAGCTGCGCATCACAGAAATAAAATACAGTTTACAGTACAGTGGAGATCAAAATTAGAGAACAATCTGTAAATACTTGATTTTTTCTGAAATATCGTTAATCTTCATCGCTCAAAATTTGAAGGAATATTAGCTGTATCTATACCAGTGTCATATTAACATGTTTGACAAAATATCCAAGGCATTTCAACAAAAACCCTTTATTTTGTGGAAAACACAGTGATCAGAATTAGAGAACAGTAACCACTGTAGCACGAAAGAAGATTGCAACTAACATTTAGTTAGTTTACCTGCAGAGGGTTTATTAGCCAGAACTTTGTTGCCAAGGATTTTCCAGAGATTTTGAGACGGGTTTTGATCAGGACTCCATTTCATTATTTCAATAAATAATAGTTTTCAGCATCAAGGAACTGCTTTACCTGTTTTGCAGTGTGACGGGAGCATTGTCCTGCATGAAAATTGCAGGCTGATTGGGAGATGAACGCAGGGAAGGAACTGCTTGTTGCTGAAGGAGGTTCTGATGAATATTTGCATTCTCCTGCCATGTATCTGTGTAAGAGATCCAAACATCCCCCAAACAATGACACTTCCTCCACCTTTCACTGACTTCTTTACGCACTCGGGCTTCAGTCTTTCCCCAGTTTGACGCCTAGTGTTTCCCATCAGACCCAGATAAATGAAACTCGCTCTCGTCACTAAAGTGAACTTTGGACCAGTTCTCCTCTCTTCACACAACATGCTCCTCAGCAAAGAGACGAATCCTGTTCAGAGCTGAACTGTTGAGCAATTCCAGCTGCAGTGCTGAACCGATTCCCCATTGTCCTCTCGTGCATTTGTCTTATGTGGACGACCAGCCTTTTTAGGGGACTTGAATGAGTTAGTCTCATTGTAAAGCTGCAGTATTCTTGGGAACGTCCAGCTTCTCTTGCAGTGTCTGAAAGTGTCGTCCCTTTGGCCTTCATCTGGACCTCCTCCTGTTTCAGGCTTTCAGTCACCTTAGAGCGGCCCGCCATTTTACAATCTCAGTGAAAATTAGACGAATGCTTCCAGTTAAATAGAGTTTGTCATATAATTCTATAAGTGTTCTCTAATATTGATCAGAGTTCTTTTTCAAATATCCCATTTAAGTTTTTTATACTGTTTCAGGATACAATTAATTTATGAAATATGCTTAAAAAAAGTGCCCTTCTGCTCCTGTTGGGATAACTTCAAATAGGACTAAGCAGCAGAGACCTTGAAATTGTAGGTTGTAGAGCTCCACTGTATATTCACATTGAAAATTGTAAGTTGTAATATATCACTGTTTTTACTGTTTTTTTTGATCAACTAAATGCAGCCCTGGTGAGCACAAGAGACTTACCGACCCCAAAGCTTACAGATTAGTGTATGTTTTTGGTCTCATGAAAACCCTAGTTTGTTCCTCACGTCCTCACAGACGTGTGTTTCTCTCTTGTCTCTGTCAGACACGCTGGTTGCGGTGTTGGAGAGAGATACTCTGGGTGTGCGCGAGGTGCATTTGTTCGGAGCGGCGGTTCGCTGGGCAGAAGCTGAAGCTCACCGACAGCAGCTCCAGCTCACGCCAGAGAACAAGAGACGCGTGCTGGGAAAAGCCCTCAATCTCGTCCGCTTCCCGCTCATGACCATCGAGGAGTTCGCCGCAGGTCTCTATACATGCCACGCTTGTGGCATTAACCCTGTAAACCTTGAAATATGAAGTAATAGTCAGAAAAATCTAATTGTTTGAAATACAGTAGAACAGTCTATTGAACATTTAGACAAAATATCTTGTTTGTTGAGTATCATATCTGATCCATCAGGCTTTTATGGCTCATATAGTCTGATATAGTGAGAATATGGGAAAAAAAAACTGAGCAAAATTATGCAATTTGGTGCAGATATTTATGACCAAAAAGTGATGAAATTCTGCTGCTTGTAATGTAAATCAGTGAGATCTTTCTAACAGTTCAGCATACTGACTGACATAAATGATCTAAATATCAGTCGTCGCTCTATATCTCCAGTAATAGTAAGATGAGATTGAAATGCTCCAAACATATAATGCAGTGATTGAGAGCTGAAGAAATAAAGGCTCCTCCTCAGATGTGAGATGTTCTGGAGGCTTGTGAAGATCATTCCTCCGCTGAGGAACAGTGAAAGTAAAGCTTCTGGAAACAAACGCTCCTCAAAAGATCCTGAGGATCAGATTTGAGACTCTAAAACATGATTGATGGAGAATCAAGTAAAGCTGAGCTGCTTCAGTCCAGTAAGTGTTCATCTGGAAATATTACTGCAGTTATTCTGACGCTTGCTTGATAACAATCAGTGAAGATTTGACTCGTGAAGCTCCAGCTACAGTTACACTAAAAGAGCTTTGACTGGATAAAACACTCTAAACTCTCAATCAGAGACAGAAGGGATGCAGGAGATCGAGTGAAACATATTTAACAGCAAAGTTTGATCATTAGAAATACATGTATCAAAAATGATACAGTAGCTTAATGAGCATGTGTGTTTCACTCAGGTCCTGCTCAGTCGGCCATTCTGACAGACAGAGAGGTGGTGAGTCTGTTCCTGCACTTCACGGTGAATCCTAAACCGCGCGTGGAGTTCATCGACCGGCCGCGCTGCTGTCTGCGGGGGAAAGAGAGCAGCATCACGCGCTTCGGGCAGGTGGAGAGCCGCTGGGGTTACAGCGGGACCAGCGACCGCATCCGGTGAGAGAGACCCCTGCGGGTTCGTCACTGCTGTGTGAAGTCAGCTAACTGAGTGACTGTGCTCTCTGCAGGTTCTCTGTCAATCGCAGGATATTTATTGTGGGCTTTGGCCTTTATGGATCCATACACGGACCTACAGACTATCAGGTCAACATACAGGTACGACTGTCCACAGGACATGATTTTTAAGCAATGCAAGTTTATTTTAAGGTAAAGCGTGACATTTTTGGCCTCAAATGGCAATGACTGTTTCCAAGTTTTAGTTATTGTTACAGATTGTTTTAACCCTGTTTGCACATTATTGGTAGAGGCTTATACAGTATACTTATATTTATTAGTTTATTGGTTTGTTTTAAATTCTTTTGCATTTAATTTTTTCTTAATTTATCTATAATTTATTTTTTTCATACTTGATTTTCAATAGTTCTCTCACTTTTTGTGTACATTCATCATGCTGCACTAAATGCCAGGGTTATTATAGTTAACTAAAACTAAAACCATTAAAAAAAACACATTAAAACCTTTGTTGTTATTAGAAATAAACGTTAAATTAAATAAGCTAGTTGCCAAGGCAACATTTCTCATTTTAATTTAGTTTAACTTGATGAATTAAAATGAATAAACCTAAAAGTGACTGAAAAAAAAACTATAGACATTTAAAAAAAAAAAAAAAGTAAAAAAAAAAATATTTGTATAATTTTATATTTATATAATTTTATGTATTTATTTTTTATTTTATTTATTTATACATTATTCATTTCTACTTTAATTTATTTTCACATGTATGTATTTACGTCTTTATTTATTTCCACATGTATTGATTTCTACATTTATGTATTTTCATATTTATTTATTTCTACATTTCTTTGTCCGTAGAGTAAATGGCAATCGAGCCAGAGTAGGCGAGGGGTAAGCTTTGAGGCCACAGTGACACCTTGTGGTGCCCAAACAAAATACAAGAAGTGTAAGCCTACATGACGCGCCTGTTGATAGTGTGGGATGAGTGATTTAGATGGGCAATATGGCCAAAATCTTATATCACAGGTTATTATTTCAATTTCCCGGGGGGGGTTGTTT
>NW_015555706.1:602948-607149 GCF_001515605.1 Sinocyclocheilus anshuiensis
AAAAATATATATATATGACAAAAACATGCAACAAAATTACTAAAACTTTACCTCAAATGAAATTAAAAAACGGAAAATAGAAAAATAGAAACTGATTCAAAATATGTGTGAAAACTATAATAGTATCCCGATACTAAAAGTACACTGGAAAATACATGTTTATATATAGTTATGTGAGAAATTTCAGGCACTCAATTGTCAAATTTCAAATTTAACATCAATTCTATAATAAAATTATTGTACGAGCAGTTTTTATAACCTCTTATTAATTACTACATGATTTATTTGCATTTATTTGTAACCACTATTTAGGTGAACTTATAAAAGATATTGATTAATAGTGAAACATCAGTCATAACACCTAAAATATGTAAAATATGTGACCCTGGAGCACAAAACCAGTCTTAAGTGTCAATTTTTCAAAATTGAGATGTATGCATCATCTCAAAGCTGAATAAATAAGCTTTCCATTGATGTATGGTTTGTTAGGATCGGACAATATTTGGCTGAGATACAGCTATTTGAAAATCTGGAATCTGAGGGTGCAAAAAAATCCCATACAATGTATTGTTGGCTATTGCTACAAATATACCCCAGCGACCTCAAGACTGCTTTTGTGCTGCAGGGTCACATATAGACTATTCCTTATACACTGTGATAGATTTGAAAAAAAAAATCATCATCCTGCAGTGTGCTTCTTTTATTTCAGTGCAGTCCTCATGTTTGTGGTGGTGATATAGTTTCAGTATTGCATCAGTATTGGTGGGGTCTGCTCAGATGAACAGATCAGTGTTTGAAAGAGTTGTTTTCTGATCCTGAATCTCTTTCAGATCATTCACACTGACAGTAACACAGTTCTGGGTCAGAATGACACCGGCTTCAGCTGTGACGGATCGGCCAGCACCTTCAGAGTCATGTTCAAGGAACCGGTGGAAGTTCTGCCTAACGTCAATTACACGGCCTGTGCTACATTAAAGGTGACGGCATTCCATCGTTAGTTAATATAAAGCTGCTTAAACTAACTGTGACTTTACCCACACCAACAGATCTGTTATTCTATTTCCTGTTTTTTCAGTTTCTTGTCATCCGAAAGAAAATTTATTTTGATTTTTATTAACATTTAGATTATTGTTTTTCCAAAGAAGTCTCTTTTGCTCATCAATTCTGCATTTATTTGATTTGAAAATACGGTAAAAACAATGAAATAATATTACCGCTTAAAATAACTGTTTTCTATGTGAATATATAGTAAAATGTAATTTATTTCTGTGATGCGCAGCTGTATTTTCAGCATCATTACTCCAGTCTTCAGTGTCACATGATCTTCAGAAATCATTCTAATATGCTGATTTGCTGCTCAAGAAACATTTCTGATTATTATCAGTGTTGTGCTGCACAATATTTTTGTGGAAACTGTGATACATTTTATTTTTCAGGATTCACAGATGAATAGAAAGTTCAAAAGAACAGCATTTATTTGAAATAGAAATCTTTTGTAACATTATAAATGTCTTTACTGTCACTTTTGATCAATTTAATGCGTCCTTGCTGATTAAAAGTGCTAATTTCTCTCTCTCTCTCTCTCTCTATATATATATATATGCTAGTGTACATTTAAAAAAATCTTATATAGATTAATCTTTTGTATGAAGGTTATTTGGCTTGTTTTTTATATATTTATTCATTTTAACTATTTATTTGTATGTTTATTTATTTATTTTAGTTTTTATTGCCATGAGAATAGCATTCGGTGCATAAACAAATCTACTGCATTTCATTTATTGCAAAAATTACATGCATCAATCCGATTTTTACCAACCTGATCCAAACCACATTTATGAAATCTGTTTAAAATAAATGACAGGAGCAGAGACTAAATTTCCATTTTTCATCCTCTCTTTCTCTTTTTTTCTCACAGCTGCTCTGTCTTTAGTCATTATTACTATGGGAACAAATGTAGATTTACTGAATATTGCCTTGGAGGTTTCATCTAAAGATGAGATTGTATAACACATCTGTGTCTCTGTCTTCTGTCTCAGGGTCCAGACTCGCACTACGGCACTAAAGGCATGAGGAAGGTCACGCACGAGTCGTCCAGCTCCGGCACCAAAACCTGCTTCACCTTCTGCTACGCCGCGGGAAACAACAACGGCACATCCGTCGAGGACGGCCAGATCCCAGAGGTCATCTTCTACACGTAGTCTCCGCTGGTTTCCATCGGCACATGATATTGCACTTGACCCATGTTCAATAAAGTTGAATAGTTCTTTACATCTGAACATTTTTGACCATTTGTTTTTAGGACAGCAGACTGGATTTACAGTTTTTCTCGATTGCTTAAACACTATCACCAGGCTTTTGAACTAAAATTTCAAAACCATAACGCCATTTATCAAAAAGCACACCCACCTCTCTCCATCCATCCAGCTCTATCTCTCCATCCCCCTCCCACTCTCCATCCATCCATCTCTCTCTATCTCTCCATCTCCCCCTCTCTCCATCCATCCATCTCTATCTCTCCATCCCCCTCCCACTCTCCATCCATCCATCTCTATCTCTCCATCTCCCACTCTCTCCATCCAACCATCTCTCCATCCCCCTCCCACTCTCCATCTCTATCTCTCTCCACCCCCCCTTTCCATTTTTATTTTCTTTATTAGATTTACATAATCCACTGGACGTTCCTGTCTGAAGGTGATAACCGTGTGGTGTTTGTGCCCTTTACAGTCCAGTCCCTCTGCTGAACTCTGAGGGAAGGAAGCGAGTGCAGGAGGGAAGGAATGAAACACAGGAATGAGTGTAAAGCATCGTCTAGGTTTGGGCTAGAGAACGGAGACGTGTCGCCGGGTCGTTTATAACTTGTCGAGGAAGTTGTCGAGTGCCGGGATGCCCTCTTTCAGGCCTTTGCGTTTGCGTGTCTCGGCCACGATCTGGAAGGGTTTGGATGCGGGGTCCTGGGGGTCGCCCTGCAGGATCTGCCAGTGATCGAACACACACTGAGGGAAGGCCTGCCCGCCGGTGTTGGAGCGCAGGTCAGTGGTGAAACCTGCAGAAACACACACACACACACACACACACACACACACACACACACACACATCACTTCTACACTGCTTGCGCTGGATGTTTGCTGTCTGACAGCGAGAACGACACAATAGAAAGACGTGCTGCTGTTTTATCTTTTGCATGCAGCAGCGTTCAGTCCTGCTTTCTCAGCACTTTCAACCCAGACTGCAAACTCGAGTGATTCTGGACTGAAACGAGTAGTTACTTGCTGGTTAATGACAAATGCTGACTCGGGTTTGCTCAGATGGGTTTAAAAGATTAATATTCAGAAATATCAATGTGATGGCACTGACACAACTTGATGAATTAATGACACTGTCGTCTTCTGTAGAGCCGAATCCACACTGAACTGAATAGCGGACATTGAAGTCGCCACAATGGATGCAATCACACTCATTCTCCTGTTGATTACTGAAGCTGCTTTGAAATAACTGTTCTGAATAATGCACTATCAATAAAGAACAGATTTGAGACATTTAACTCTTTCCCCGCCAGCATTCTTTGAGAAAAGTTGCCAGCCACCGCCAGCGATTTTGATGATTTTCACTAAGATTTGATGGCCTCCAGTATATTTTGCTGTATGAATATTTGAATATGCAATACACCAAAATAAGATCAGAGCCTCTACTTTTAAACAAAAAAAATCTGTTTTATTCTAGCTTCACGCAATCTTTTTTTAAATCAACACTTGGATATAGGTAGGTTTCATAATTTATAATTGAGCAAAAAGGTGAGAAAATCACATTTTTTATTAAAAACTACATCTGGATGATATTCAGTACGATTATCAAAGCATAAATCCAGTAAATAGCTTCCATCAACACCTCCAAAGCTTGCACAGACATCACTTCCTGGATCAACATTTTACTCTGTAACATTATGCCGTTTTCATTTATATGCTGTCTATTGCTGTTGATCGCATTATTTTTCATATGCATCTGTTTACATAAGAGATCGCTAGTTTCTCCGTCCTGTACACGTGTGTTTTTGTTCGGGAGGTCTTGTACTCGTTCAGAAGATGTGTGATAGTGCCCCCGAGTGTACAACAGTGAAAACACGGAAAGCTGTAAAAACTGGTCTTTGGCGGGGAAGTGTTTTCTTGTAAAAGACGAGATAACTCATCAATGGTGGGGAA
>NW_015555706.1:607387-610618 GCF_001515605.1 Sinocyclocheilus anshuiensis
AAGAGTTAACTTCTGTCACCCGTCCCCCTCTGTGGGACGCCTAAGTTTACTTCACTATATTACAATTAGGGATGCACCGAAATGAAAATTCTTGGCTGAAGCCGAACAAAATGAAACACTGGGCCGAAGGCCGAATACGGTTTTTCACATTTTTCCCGCACTTTTTTTTCTTTCACCATTGCATAAATGAAATAGCCAAAATGTGCTTTTTAAATAAAAAAATCAATTACAAAACAACAATTTAAAAATGTTTACTTAACACTGACTGAATATTTTTTTAAACATTCCAGCAGACATTATACCATCAAAGCAAAATGTAACTTAAAATTAATAAGTTAGTAAAATAGCCTAATATTTTTTGGCCATTTTTGAGACTTGAATCAGGCATGTATTTTTTACTGTACAAATAAAGGCAGACTTGCTGAGCAGAAGAGAATTATTTTAAAACATTAGAATATATTACAGATCCCAATCTGAACACTGTGTGAATGTTATAATAAATGTATTAATAGAGCTGTTGTAGGGTAATTATTATTACCACTATTATTCTTGCTTTTTTATTATATTTTACTTTACAGAACAACAGTAAAATTACAATACTATTATTTATGAATGATGGAGTTGTTGCTTTTTCTCTGCTTTTATTTAGGCAGAAACCCGCAGGAAGATCTCAGTGCTTCTTTTTGTTGACAACAGCATGCAGATTTATAAATGATTCTCATTACGTGTAAATTGTCTAAGCATTAACTTTAGGGAAAGCCCCTTATACTGGAGAGCAGCCACGTATGATGTGTTTCTTGGAGGTTATAGTACATTGAAGAATGATCATATGACTTTTTACATACACCATGTGACCTGTAAATGCGAAAAAGCCGTTTCCATTGCAGTTTTGCGAATTATTCCTTGTTCGCATTGCCTGAAAAACCACCTCATGCGAGTGTAAACTTTTTTGCGATATATGGGCGTTTTCATGAAATTGACGCGTTTCCATTAGGCGTATTTTCAATTCGCAATTTCAATTTGCGCAATTTGAAGGGTAATGCCTACCGTCACATGCCTTTAAAAAAAAATTCACAAATGTTACTGAGCAACTGACAAGTAACAGTTTCAGCACAGATTTTCCTCGCGCTTTGGACTTTGAAACCTGGCGCCGCGAGTTCGTGCAGCGCTGTCAGAATACATGCAATTCGTGCGTGCATTAGAAAATATAACATTCTACAGTTTTACTAATCGTTTGAGGTGATTTCAATCATCATACAGTAGCCTAACCACCAGCATTAGCCACCTCTTCTCATCGGAGACGTGATGCAGCACTAAACAGTCTCTCGCAGTCGGTGCTTGTAATGATTTCTGCTGCTTTCTCTGATAGTTTTAAATACTTTCACACTGCCGACATGTTTGCTGCATTAGTGCGTGCCTCTATTTGATCGCATTAGTCATTGTTCGGTACATATTATTCGGTCTTTTCGCTTATTCGGAATAATTTCGGTTGCCGAACATTCGGTGCATCCCTAATTACAATTAAATCCTAATCTAATCATGACAAACTATATCGTTGGAAAGGTCTAAGACTCCTAAATTTAACAAACGGTGGTAAAATATCTATGTAGGAAAATAGATTAATTTATGACAAGAGTGCACCTCAAATCTACATCATAACAGCAGTTCTGACCTTGTCACAAAAAGTCTTCTTCGTTTGCCTTTTTCTTTATCACACTTTAGAAATCATCAGAAATTATGTATCAATTGAAAACTTAATCTCAATTCATCCTTTGAAAACCATTTTAAAATCAGACGTTGCATTACCACGAAAATGGTACATCAATATCACGCTACAAAATATTTTCATTCATGAAATATAAAAATTTAAGTTTGGATAGTGCACTTTCACATCTATATTCAAAAATGTGAGTGACAATTAAGGGGTTAAGAGCATTATTTTAGGCCAAAATGAACCTTTAGCACATTAAATGCTTTTGTTTGATTAACAAGGATTAAAGATCCATCCGTTCATCTATGTCAAATTCAAAAATTTAGGTTTATAATCTTTTAAAAATTTATATTTAAAACAATGTAGAATAAGACAAATAAGTTACCAACCATATGAAATTAGTATTAAGTTAATTTGTACTACAGCGGTGGTACAGAAGAACACAAAAGTGGCTTGTAGGTACATTCAGACGTTTGAGGCTCAAAGGGAGCATGAGTGCAATTAAATTCATAAATTCATGTGGAGATTGTTTTAAATATACAATTTTGAATACAGAAATAGTATTCAAATAACTGAAATTATACGCTAAAAATGAAAAAAATCCACCAGCAGGTGGCAGCAAGTCCCTGATTTTATCACTGAATCATTCATTCAATTGATTCGTTCGAACGGCTGAATCATTCAGGAATGAAGTAAGTGACTGTCTTTATGAACTGACGGAAATCCGTCGTAGCGACGGAACTTTAATCCCTGGATTAAAAGCTCATTAAATGTGATGGGGATGGAAGCAGAACCAGAAGGACTTACCGAAAGACTCATTGACGGGCAGGAAGGCCTTAACGATGAACATGGGTGTTCCCATGACCTGAGACTCCTCGAAGACGTGGCCTCGTTTTCTGTTCAACACGCCGTAGATGCCGCCAACCACCTGCTCTGGGCACTGAGAAGAGAACAGACGCTCACACCTGAAAATGATGATGATTACATAGTGAAGTCCATCTGAAGAACGAGGCGTCTCACCTGAATCTCCACCAGGTAGATGGGCTCCATGAGTCTGGGCTCGGCCGTGATCTGACAGGCGTACAGGACCCTGCGGGCCGTGGGAATGATCTGGCCACCGCCGCGGTGGATGGCGTCTGTGTGGAGAGTCACGTCGTGGACGTCGAAACGAACGGCACGCAGGTTCTCCTCGCAGAGCACACCCTGAGCAGAGAAACCAAACCAATCAAAACTTTAATATTCGTCAAATACAGCAGTGACCAGGAGCAAGAAAGTCATCAAAAAGGACAAGGAGGGAACAAAAGTCTTAATATTAACAATAAAAATAAAGGATTATTCTTATAAAAAAATAATAATAATGAATTATTTAATACCCTATAATTGTTTGTTTGTATTTTATTTTAATACAAATAAAAACAATTAAAATATAATGACCTTTTATTGTTTTTATCATTGCATTTTATTATGAAAAATACAAAGCATTTAAAAAAAAAAAAAAAAAAAAAAAAAAGAAAAAAGAA
>NW_015555706.1:610628-619223 GCF_001515605.1 Sinocyclocheilus anshuiensis
AACGTACAAAGTACACAAACAAAAAATGAACGCTTTATTGGTTTGGTTTGTATTTGTTGCTATTAATACAAATATTAATAACAAACCAAAAACAAAAATATAATTAAGATACACATTTTTAAAAATTGGTTTGTATTTTGTTTTTTTTTGTATTCTATTTTACTTTTAGTAATAAAATAATTATTAATGATAGCAAAATATTTTTTTTTAAGTTTATTTATTGGTTTGGTTTCTAGTAATACAAAAAAAAAAAAAGGCAAAACCTAAAAATAAAAATTCAAATAAATTTGTAATGTTTTTTTTTTATTATATTTAAAACAAAATTTTTTAAAGCACTATTATAACAGCAAAAATACTAATACATTTTTTTTTTTTATTAATACTTTCTATTTGTTTGTATTGTTTATTATTTATATCTAATTGCACTTCATTTTAAATGAATAAAAATATTCCAATAAAACATTTTATATAATTAAAAGTTTATGACCAGGTCTCAATATTGTAGATTGGCTCTCGCTCATGTCCGTGGAGGTCGCAGATATTTATGGTAGGTGTTATCGATCACTTCTTCAGAGTGGTGCATGATTTCTCCTCACAGACCAGCCAGGACATCAAGAGGACGACTAGTTAACCAAACCCCGTTTGACTGCTAACATCTCACCTCTTTAGTGGCCCACTGGAATCCAGCCACGACGCTGTCCTTGATCTCGTTCAGGTACTGCACTCCTTTGGTCACGTCCACCAGGAGGTTGGGTCCGGTTCCGTCAGGTCCAAAGCACCAGATCTTACGGGCCTCTGTGACCTCCCACTCGTATTTGTCGGCCAGGTAACGAGCGCGGGCCTTGAGCTCCTGACGGGATGTCACGTCGCCCTTGTCGATGTCTTCAGCGAGTCCGTCGGGGAATGGCCTGGCCTTCATGTACAGACGGTTGTGCTTGTTGGGGGACTTGGACAAACACATCTGGTCTGACTCTGCGCTGACCGTCTCTCTGTAGGACACAACGGGGTCTGATTTCTGTTGGAGAACCAATCACACGGGTTACATCAGGAACGGCTGGTTGGCTGCATTTCAATTTATTGGCATTTCAGCTAATAAAATCTGCCAAGTGCTAATGATGCACAGACCTTCAGTGGAATGCAGGCGTGGTCCTCCTCCAGATCTTTAAGGCAGATTTCCAGGTGAAGCTCTCCGGCGCCGGCGATGATGTGCTCTCCGGACTCCTCGATGATGCACTGCACCATGGGGTCAGACTTGGCCAGGCGCTTGAGTCCCTCCACTAGTTTGGGCAGGTCGGCGGGGTTCTTGGCCTCCACTGCCACTCTGACCACAGGGCTGACGCTGAACTTCATCACACGCATGTTGTGGGCCTGCTCGAAAGTTGTGATGGTCCCGGTCTTCACCAAAAACTGGTCCACGCCTACCAGACCCACGATGTTACCACATGGCACATCTTCAATGGGCTCCACGTAACGACCCATCATCAAAATGGTCCTGGAATAAAGAAATGCTGTGCGTCAGAAAGGTGGTACACAGTTCTGGGATCACGTTAATTAGTGATGCACTAAATTTTGGCAACCGGAAGTTAATTTGAGGGACAATAAAATCATTACAACCAATAAAAATACAAATAATTCGCAAATAAATAATTTTGAAGAACTGAGATCTTTTAGTCCGTGCAGTTTTCGGTTGATGCATGATCAAAAAGTCACTAAACATTATTTCTAGAAGGGCTGGGACAATAAATCGATGCATCGCGATTCGTGGAGATTCTGAGATTTTCGGAATGCATCGTGATTCTCTCTGGAATCGATTCTGAGCTTAATTTTTAACAGCAGATGGCGCTCTAGGCTAGTTTTTAACCGCACACTCGCTATGAATGCTTATTTTAGGTTCAAGTGGTGCGTGTGTAAATGAACTGGAAGCAGGCAGAATACGACTATTTCACCTGCTGTTAAAAACTAAGCTCAGAATCGATTCAAGAGAGAATTCGCAATACCTTCGGAAAATCTCAGAATCATTTCTCGACTTGCAATGCATTGATTTATTGTCCCAGCCCTTACTTGTAGCACACCTACCATCCAATAATCACAATAATCTTTGAGCTTTATTACTTTTTACATGAATTTGATTCAAATTGTCAATTTTACATACAATTTATACAATAAATGTAGCCTACACATT
This sequence comes from Sinocyclocheilus anshuiensis, assembly GCF_001515605.1. NCBI lineage: Eukaryota > Metazoa > Chordata > Actinopteri > Cypriniformes > Cyprinidae > Sinocyclocheilus > Sinocyclocheilus anshuiensis. The sequence continues at coordinate 612,811 of NW_015555706.1, forward strand.
CTTTAATTATTTTGATACACATGCACGTTCATTAATATTGTTACTTAACCTGTTGTCTTCATTATTTAATGCATGTTTAAATAAATCGGTCATGAAGTTATTAAAGCCACTGTTTATTTATATTCCACCAACAAATGGAAGTAGAAATATCTAATTAAAAAGTGGACAAAAACTGCCTTATGTACAATTGAAATGTCTGTAAAACCTTTTTTAAAAGTGTTGATTATTAAATAAAATGTAATTCCGTTTTCGGCCCAAATACACGCTAAATTTTTGGTTTCGGCCCAGGATTTTTATTTGGGTGCATCGCTAGAAACAATTATATCAGTAACACTTTACAATTAGATCTCATTTAATGCACTAACTAACATGAACTAATAATAAACAATGTTTTTACAGCATTTAACCTTTAATGTTAGTTAATAAAAGTGTTCATATTAGTTCACAGTACATTGTTAACTAATAATGTATTTGTAAATATTGAACTTAACATTAATAAATGTTGAATAAGTATTTAAGTATAATTAAGTATAACTTACCAAATGAAACCTTATTGTAAAGTGTTAGTGTTTTTATATCAATAAAAAAAAAAAAAAGTGATTGAACTATTTTTCAATCTTGGCTAAATAAACTAATTTGGGCGTTAATGAGTCCGGAATGCTGCAGACCTCTGGATGGGTTTCAGGTAAAGATCCTCCTTTTTCCCAGGGGTGAAGTTTGGTCCCATGATTCGCACTTTCTGCCCAGTGGACACGACACCAGAGAACACGCGGCCGAAAGCGTAGAAACGACCCTTATCTGTGGTCGGCACCATCTTTGAGATGTACATCATGAGGGGAGCCTTAGGGTCGCAGTTCTTAACACCTGCGCAGAACACAACAAACTAAATCAGACAATTCAAATGCAACACACACCCGAGAAACCCTGAGAAAACGAGTGTCGTACCCATGGCAGCTTCATCATCTCCAGGCCCTTCGTAAAGCAGCTCGCAGCGGTACCTCTGGGCCGTGACGGGAGAGGGCAGGTGGATGGTGATCATCTGAAGCAGAGCTTCTCCGGCGGGCAGCCAGCGACGCATCACAGCCTTCAGCAGCTGCTTGCCTTCCTTATCCTTGTCCTCGGTGTCCAGCTTGATGTCCAGCTTCTCGATCAGCTTGGCGGTTTCCTCCTTCTTGAAGTTCATGATGGCATCGAACACCTGGGGATTGAGAAAGTGCGGTATGATCACCGGTGGATCAAAAGGAGATCTGCACTAGTGTTTGAGGCAAACAGATTGGCACCTTGAAGATGGGATCCAGGATGAGCTGGGCGAAGGTGCGGGGCAGTTTCTTTCCATCAGGGCCGTTGGCAGACTTGCTGAATTTACCGGTGGCTGGGTCAAAATACCTGCAAGAGCAGCAGAGCTTGCATTTCATGTATAATTTACACTACCACTTAAAAATTTTGGTTCACTGAAGTTACATAAGACCCAAAAGGTATTAAAAAGATAGATAATTTAAAATCATAAAATAACTTATCGTTTTGCATTAAGTGCAGTTACTAATAATATTACACGTTTATTTCTTGGTAATGCACACTTGACTGTAAAGCACTGAGCTTGAGTTGGGAAGCATACAAAATTTACTTTTATTAGCAACAGTAACATAAATATCTAAGTTTTATATAGAAAGTGAACATTCTACTCTTATTAAAGATACTATTATTCTTTTATAGTATTATACGGAACTGACTGATAACTTCAGTGATCATAAAAGGAACGCTCTTGATGTGTGATTCAGTCAAATTGAAAAAAGAAAAAAAAAAGTCAAGGCATTTTGTGACTTTTCTTATTTCATACACAGTGCAAAAAAATTAAATAAATATAAAAACTGGATCATTTTTAGAGCTTTAAAGTGCTTGAATTTCTCTCTCAAAAGGTTGTACAAACCCTGAAATGAATAATGTAATAACATTCAACTCTTTCTGCCACAACACAATGCATGGTTATAGCTAACGTTATTACTTCTGGTTTTCTGACATACGTCAGCGCTGTTTGATCGGTTAATAACAGGGAAATCTGTGCAGTTCAAACGCTTCTCTCTGGATCTCGCAGCGCGGTGCAGTAACTGTTGCAAGATCAACACTGGCTCCTGAGTAAACCTGTTCTGAGCTCAGACCAGTTTTCTCGCGCTGTGCTCCATTATTGGTCCGAGTTGATATACGGTCCGCGCTGCGCAGCTCAAACGAACAGCGCGGTTTCGTTACACGCTGGTTTCGTTTGATGTTTCTCATATGCAACAGAAATGGCAGCGCTTATGAGTTAGGCAACGCGGTGGTCGTGCCAGTGCGAGCACTCAGAAAATTTAGTCACACAGGCATAAAAAATGGTCGCAGTCTGGAGCCCTACAATAGAAAATTCTGTTGTAATTTATGTAATCTACAGCTAGCTGTGCATTAAATGATTTTAACACGTGGTGGCAAAGAACCACCCGACGTGCAGCGGAGATCTAGCATTCTGCCCGCTTTAAATCAGACACCGAGATGAAGTAGTGCAGTAAGATCACATTTATTTGAATGCATGAATTATAGCATTGATTTGAGTTAATTATCGATAGAGAGAGCATGATGAAAGTTGCATCTGTGCATCTCACTCTGCAAACAGTGAACCTGTAAGTTTAGTTACTTCAAAAACAGCAATTTTACCTCCTCGTTGCTGAGAAATAATGTAGCAATTCAGTTTCAAAGCTATTATATTAATAAAGTTGACATGTGTTTGTGCTAGTCAATGTTTCCGTGTGTGCGCTGTGCAATCTCCAATCTGTGTGTGTGCACGCGTCAATGAAAGCAGCGCATTAATAAAGAACACCGATTAAACGGACTTATTAAACGGTTTCAATGCACACCTGCAAGCCAATCAGAATAGAGCATTCAGACAGACCATGGTATGATATTTAATTCTTTAGAAAAGCAATAATTACTAAACCTGAGCAATGAAATACAGCTTGTGAATTACAATATATTTGGAGCAAACAAACATTTTAATACTCTTATCTGGGGGAAAAAGGAAGTTTAAATAACTTAAAAGGCTACATACGGTTCCTTTTTAATTTAAAATTTCGGCTGGTTCCCTTTAAGTGAACTGGGTTTGGTTCTGTTAAAGCAGACTACGTGAAAACACCTTTAGAATGATTTCTGAAGATCATGTGACACTGAAGACTTGAGTAATGATGCTGAAAATACAGCTTTGATCACAGAAATAAATTTCATTTTAACAGATATTCACATAGAAAACGGTTACTTTAAATTATAAAAATATTTCACAATATTACAGCTTTTTTGAACAAATAAACAATTTTGGAAAGCATTAAAAATATTTTTAAATCTTTTAAATGGCAGTGTATGAGTTTAAGTCTTCTAGCGGATGTTTAATTCAAATTACTAAAATAATGCACAAGATGAGGCTCATTTTATCAGCTGAACTGAACAATGTATTTACTGGTATGAATCTCACCTGTCACCCCAGAGTTTCTTCATCATGTCCTCAACTTTCTTACAGCGTTCAGATGGGCTCAGCTGACCTTCACCTTTAGCAGCAAACTTGGCCACATACATCTCTGCAAACTGCTTCAGAGTGAAAGCCCAGCCGTGAAGACCAGATCCAAAACCCACAGTACCGATCACTGGATCAATCTGAGAGAAAGCAGAGAGATGAGCACAAATAGTCCAGCTAAAGGAACCGATATCATGAGACTACGGCTCTGAACGGGTCAGAAATCACTGAAGGATCAGCGCAGGTCTCAGATATTGTGTTTAGTTGTTCATCAGCCAATCAGAGTGGTGCATGGTTTCTCCTCACAGACCGCATAGCATTTTACCACTTCATATAAACAAACGAGAGCGTGTTCTCACCATGATGTTACCCATGGGTCCACTCTCGTCCTCTCCGTAGGTGGAGATGATGACGTTGACGTTCTCCACGATACGCTGGAAGGTTTGGTACAGCTCCTCAGGGTCCAGCTGCAGCTCCAGCAGGGCCCGGTCCATCTTATTCATCATCAGCACGGGCTTAATGCGCTCGGCGATGGCCTGTCTCAGCACAGTCTCTGTCTGCACGCACACACCTGAGCAAAAGAGACATTTAACATCCTGTAAATAGCAATAAATGCATTTTAGATCATATCAGGGTTTCATGAAGGTAAATTTAAGAGCTTTTTATGACCAAGTACAGAGAAGGACTAAACGGAAGGCAACAATACGTCAATACGTTCTCTAAATGTAAATCAGAACTTCTGAAGGTATTAAGTAGTCAAATTTAAGACTTAAGGAATAAATGGAAGGGGAAACAAAGAAATTCATCAATTAAGTGAGTTTATGATTAATACATGAACAAATATTGACTCTATTGGTAGATATTTGTTCCCAGTTGAAGTATAAATGCACTTCATTTTGATCAATTTCAATTAGAATATTCCTCTTCATTTTGCATCTCAACTAAATGTTCTCCAGTACAGAAATCAAAGCATTTTTAAATCAAGAAACAAGACAAAAAAAAAAAAAAAAAAAATTAATTTAAGACCTTAATTTATGAGGGCAAATTAAGACCTTTTAAGACTCACAGAAACATGTCTAAGGAGAATAAGAATTATTAGCAACAGATTATTAGCAATCGTAGATGAATCGCATTCAATTATGAATGTGATATTGCCTAATTGTCAGTGAACTACGGCTCTGTGTATTAAATGCCGCTCCATCTGAAAGCAGGTGATGGCTTTACTGACGAGATGCGCTTGACAATCACATGCGATTAATTGCACAGCCCTAGCTTTAGGCACTCCGCTTCGTGCCTAACAATGCCCCTTAGCCGTTATAAATTCACTGTAAACCACGGCTTCTTGGGACTTATTGATTTATTTAATGTCATAACTAAATGGCATAAATGTAAGACTTTTGGTCCAATTTAAGGCATTAATTTGTGGAAGGGAGACTTCAGACCCGCATAAACCCTATGAAGGCCACATCAATGACAGTATGATGTATAACCACAGTAAAAAGCTTACCAGAGACACAGTCCACCACAACCAGAGCTCCATCGGTGACACGCAGAGCAGCCGTGACCTCGGAGGAGAAGTCCACGTGGCCGGGAGAGTCGATCAGGTTGATGAGGAAACCAGATCCATCCTTGCACTGCTTAATGAAGGCCATGTCATTTTCGGTCAGCTCGTAGTACATGGAGATGGCACTGAGAAAGAGGCACGACAGAGGGAAATCAACAACCAACTCTTTGTGCATCAACATGAGACACTTGGCTTGGCTTTGGTTTTGTTCTTGTGAGCATGTCACAGATGATTGGCTGTTTGGGGCAACTATGAACTCTGAGATTGGGTTATTTAGTGATAACTAAACTTGACAGGGTTGATTTTTCCTATGAGCAATATAAGAAAATACAAAGCAAATGACTATTAGAAATATTGCTTGCACTTTTTCCCTCACTACAGACATCTAACGTTTTAAATAGTGTGTTTTACTAAATGCACTTTAGTTTTTTTTTATTAGTGAAGGAAGCTCAAATGTTTGCCCTTCTGGATTTACCATATTGGAGTTAAATTAAATTGTCTAAACGTTCATGCCACAGGTGCATTTTTGCATTGTGATATATTATGACTACATAGTTACAACCCTAAAAAAAAGGAATAAATACTATATGACTCAATGCCATAAAACACTGAAAATGCAGTTAAACAGCCTTTGCTTTCATGCATATCACAAACACACTTCTGAACTCCATTTATAGTCATGCATGTTGTTTTTTTTATCTTATATGATTGCACTTTTCACACAATTTCCATTTTAATTCTCTGATATTGTCCGTAGATGTCCACCGATTTGATTTTACTGATACCGATTAATCAACTGATCGTTTTTAAAATGGATACGCAATGAAAACTAAAATACTGCTTTACTATAAACTAGTGTTGTCACGGTACCAACATTTCAGTATTCGGTACCAATACCAGCAAAAATCCACGGTTCTCGGTACCAATTTCGGTACCAAAGCAAAACACAAAAACATGCTAATTGAACAACATTTTTATTAACAACGTTAAACAAAAATTAAATGTACAAAACCAATGCCATTCTTTATACTCATTTAAAAGTGTTTCAAGTTTTCCCACAAGTAATAAAAGTATGAAAAAAGTAAACAAGTTTCACCCAAAAGTTTAAAGATTTTATTTGTTAGATAACATGACCTAACAATAAACAATAGTTATATGGCAATTATTCTTCTTAGGGTTAATTTAAAAGTTCAGTCTGTTAAAATTATTTAATGCACAATGAACAAACATGAATGATCAAGTGTTTGTATTAAATAACATTCACAAACATTAAATGTTTTAAAAATATATTGTTCACTCACTGTAAGATGTTACTAGATC
>NW_015555706.1:619234-620062 GCF_001515605.1 Sinocyclocheilus anshuiensis
GCTTGAACTCTTTCATTTGATCTGGGTGTCTTTAAAGTCTTTTGTTAGTTTGGTGTGTTTCCTCGTTTTGAGGTCGCCACGTCTCAGTGCTTTTATGAAGACAGCGCATCTGCGCACCTTTCGGATCGCGCATCAAGAACCGGGTACCGTAACGTTTTCATTTTTTTAGTACCAACTTGGTACCGAAATACCGGGTCTTTTGACAACACTACTATAAACAGTACTGAACCATACTTTGTAAATTAATAATATTAATTATATATTGATAATTAAAAGTAGTTCATAGTTCATTAATGTTAACAGAAGCAACTTTAACATTTAAATGTAGTAAATGTTGTAATTAACACTCTAACAAGGAACAATACTTCTACAGCTTTTAATAATCTTAGTTAATGTTACAAATGGACTTTTATTGTAAAGTGTTCTCGTATCATCAGTCATGCTTACAGATGGAAATCTACAAATATCTACACAAAGGCCATAGCATTGAAATTACATACATATTGATATTGTTTGTATACTCTCATAGTTTATTTGCTTCTATTTTAGACCACTTGATGATTATCTAACCAAAACTATAATATGTTAGGGTGCTTTCACACAAACTTTTGGTGCGCACCCGGATTCAATTGACGTCAGAGTTCGGTTCGTTTGGATGTGAACGCGGTCTTCCGAACCGTACCCGAGTCTGTTTAAAAAGGGTGGTCTGGGGTACGGTTCAAGTGAACTCCGGTACGGTTCGCTGCTGACGTGAACGCAATCGTACCAAATCACGGAAGTGAACCGCTATTAATGACGTATTATTTGATAAAAATGTGTGTTTGTGTG
>NW_015555706.1:621593-623168 GCF_001515605.1 Sinocyclocheilus anshuiensis
GGTACGGTTCGCTGCTGATGTGAACGCAATCGTACCAAATCACGGTAGTGAACCGCTATTAATGACGTATTATTTGATAAAAATGTGTTTTTCACTCACTTTCTTGAGGAGCGTGACTGACGCGCTGCAAGCAGAGAGCTGTATATCTCATTTCTGTTCGCCTTCAGGGTTCTTTAGAGCATTGTCAGTACATTCGTAAGGCAGATGTAAGTGCTGTTATGTACTGAAGCTTCGAAAACAAAACCAATGGTTCAAAAGCATAAATATAAAATTGAAAAAAGCAATGCTACGCATTTTGCCATTTTCTCCTGAGATTTTTTTCCATCTCTTCCATTTTCTCCATCGTTACTAAGCAACGGGGTAAACAGCTGCTGGCTTGATGACGCAAACGAACCGCGGTTCAGACCCAAATAATATAATGTGAACACAGTCCAACAGGGGCAGGGGGAGCAATCGAACTCCGGTTCGGACCAAGCAATCGAACCAAGTGTGAAAGCACCCTTAGTCACGCCGGGCAAAAGTGCAGTGTCGAGTCTAGGACGACTCACAGGAATCACACACACCGGATGCATTTGGGTCAGACTTGCGTGTGTTTAGTCACATTGTTTTAACCGCTTGAGGTAAAACTAATGTTCGCATCCTTTCAGCCTTGAAAGCAAACTGCTGCTCTTTCTCTAAATCATCATCTAGTCAACAAATTAAATACTTTACAATGATACGAAAACATGCACTATAGTATAATGTGTACACATCTCATTGTCTGATTTAAATCCGCTTCTGGAGTCGGTGCCAATTATTCAGCAAAACCGCTCACTCGGTCGACCTCTAATCGTCAGGTTGAGTTATGCATGATATTTATATCTTCTATTTATCTGGATTTTATTTAGATTTGCAATTTTTAAATCCCGATATTTCCAAATTTAGTTATGCATGGCAATGCTTACATCTATTTAATTGCATATTTACAGTCTTGCAATTTTAAAATCCCCTGATATTTACAAGTTCAGTCATGTATGAAAATGTTTACATTTAATTGCAATTTTATAGGTTTGCATATTAAAAAAGCCTGATATTTCCAGGTTTAGTTATAGGGATGCAACGATTATAGATTTTGTTGGTACGACTATTGTCTTGAGGAATAATCACGGTTTCACGATTATGCATTTATTCATTTCCCAACATTACTAATGTATAAAATCACATGAACACTCTTTAGATATTAAAGTGTTATTTATTGCTGGCTTTTGAAACAGAAATAACACAGTAACCAACAATACAGCAAAAAATAATAATAAAAAAGACAAACAAAAGTCCATCTCTCCCATTGGAATTAAAAAAAGGTGACCTCTGCTCTGTAAACATCCATGACAGTATTTCTCTTTTGAAAATAACAAATGGAAATAGATCGCAAAAGTATTTAATGTTTTCAGTTTGTACATTCTTTACATTTCTTTTGGACCTGGGGTAGAGAATTTGGAAACATGGTGAAAAAAAATATTGTTGGTTTTTACTTATGAATAATACTACAACAGGGATAGTAAATAAAGTTAATGAAGTAGCCTATTATTAATATAC
>NW_015555706.1:623222-629358 GCF_001515605.1 Sinocyclocheilus anshuiensis
TTAATCGAATTTCTAATCGCAATTACAATTATGGATGCCACAATTACGTAATCGTTCAAAGCGGCAATTAATCGTTCAAAGTCCACTTATGTTATTCTGTACGCTTAAGATATGTTTTTTTCTTTCTACATGTTATCTTAAGGTTTTTTTCCCATTATTTTAATTTTAGTATAACATAATACCATTCATATTTTTACTTTTTTATAATTTAAAGAAACCAATCCGATGTATAGTTCACATCTGAGGCTTAATACTATAGAAAAGCACTAAGTTCTTCAGTTTGTTTATTTTCATATAAAAATACAGCACGCAGTTGCATCAAACAATGGTATAAACATCAATGTAAATTGTGATAATCGTAATTAATAAAATCGCAATTACAATTTCAAGAGAATAATCAATAATTATGATTTGTCATAATCGTGCAGCCCTAGTACAGTCATCTGTAAATATTTTTATTTTCTCAGGAATTAATTGATTTTCTTGAAGTGACAACATACAGAGCCCCCCCGCTGTGCGCATTGTCCCATTTGCAAAGTTCAATGGTCTATAAAAAAAGACTGGTACTGCATTTAAAAAGTGTTCAAAATGTGGCTCTCTTTAGGGCAGTACGTCATATTTCTAGGCCTCAAGTCTGCTTAAGTGGCTCAGTGTGCAGTCCTATATGCTAAGCTTAATGGTTTCTCATGCACACTCAAAAATCTGTATTTTTATTTTTTTGTTAAGATCCTTTTAGAGGCTCTATAATGCCAAGAATATGAGAAAAAAATCCATCCTTTTTTTTGCATAATGAAAAAGTGCACCTTGAATTCATTCAGTCACTAATCAGCTGCCATCAAAACACTGATTTTGATTTTGCCATCAAAATTAAATTTATAATTTTCTATTACAGAAAACTAAATAGGGGCAAAAGTCTGGAAATGCACACCAACTGCGTAGGAACCCTGTTTGACAATCCCGATGAGTGACTTAAATTGGCAGACATGGCAGAGCATCAACACTTCTAGGACGCATTTAGGTTGAATTTTGGCCATCTATGGTGCGCAAATTAGACATTTAGATGTAGATATCAAATGTGACACTCATATTGAACATGACACCTGTTTAGAAGAGATTGTATATAACTGGCAGCAAGGAAACAACTAGCCGGCCTCTTCCTGCCAGCATTTTGCCGCAAACCCCGTTAAACGCAGAAATACCGTATCAGAAATTGAAATCTGCTCGCTGCACAACTGTATCGAATCAAATAATACGTCTGATACGTACCATTTTGACAGATGGTTCAAGATTCGCTCGGCACTGATTTTACAGCAGAGCGCGCTGCCTTCCGCTGCTGGGGACAGGCAGGGGAGAAAGACGCGTCACGCCGCTGCGCGCTTTTATATTCAGGCCACGCTTTCAGCGTAGCGTCATGACGCACAGGCGACGCTGTTTTCTTTGGCTCCTCCTCGCGTCACACATGAGCAAAAGAAATACAGCATTGACAGCATTGGCATGACTGAAATATGGAAGAAAAAACGAAAATAAATAACTAAACAGACACATCGATGCCCATATAAATGCTTAATTAAGACATTAGTTATATAATATTTAAGTAAGTAAATAAATAATTAAATTGTCACATCCATACACATACATTTTTAAATAGGACATTTAGCTGTCTAATAGTTAAGGAACAGAATAAGTCACATTCATGCACATATAAATGCTTAAAAGGAACATAAATTGTATAATATAATTATATAATATAAAATTAACAATTCGCCTAACTCTGGTATGCTCTTTAAAACATTTTCCTCCCTCCTTTGTCCTCCTCCTCCCCCTCCTTCATCAGCTCTAACAGCTGACAACTTTGCCACATTCTTCATTAATAAAATTACAAACCTCAGTGCACAATTTGCCACACCACAAACTGTCAAGCACATCTTACCAGCAAACATACACTTGTTCACATCCTTCTCTCCACTCTCTGAGGCAGAAGTCTCCAAACTCATCCTTTCTAATCATCCTACTACTTGTCCGCTTGATCCTATTCCATCTCATCTCCTTCAAGCCATTTCTCCTGCAGTTGAACCTGCACTCACATCATTGACACATCCCTTCACACTGGTGTTTTTCCCTCAGCATTTAGACAGGCTCGTATAACCCCACTTCTTAAGAAACCCACCCTTAACCCATCTCTTTTAGAGAACTACAGACCAGTTTCCCTTCTTCCTTTCATTGCAAAAACACTTGAACGAGCTGTGTTCAACCAAGTCTCAGCCTTTCTCACACAGAACAACCTCCTTGACAGCAACCAGTCTGGTTTCAGAAGTGGACATTCAACCGAGACTGCCTTGCTCGCAGTTGTTGAAGCCCTAAGACTGGCAAGAGCGGCTTCCAAATCTTACCCCAGCTGAAGCACTGAAGCTGAAGCTCTGAAGCTGAAGCTCTGCTGTGGTGTTTCCAGCAGCTGCTGCAGTCATGGCCACACGCAGGATCACAGAGGAGACCTTTGATGCAGTGGTCAGAGAACACATCGAGGAGTTTGACATGGAGGAGAGCGAAGCTCTGAAGGAGGCCATTGAGCAGTTTGAGTCTCAGGGTGAGTTATTAAAAAAATAAAAAAATAATGAAAAATCCTTTAGTTTACTTTCATGTATCTGCTTAATTATTTTGTGCATCCTCAGTGAATATACACACATGTATGTTTATTAATTATAATATATAAGATTTTTTTATTTTAAAATGTATCTAATATATTTTTTTTTATCAAATAGATAGTGAGCATAAGACATTCTGTCAGAAACATTCAAAAATATTAATTATTCTAAACCTTTGACAGAAATAAATAAATTAGTTAATAAATTAATAGTCATATTCATGCACACGTAAATGCTTAAATATTATACAACTAATGTCCTATTTCAGGGACATCGATTGTATCATTTTTAATTAAATAACAGAATAAATAAATAAAAAAAGTTATATCAATGCTAAATATAAATGCTTAAATGGGACATTAATTGTATAATATTTACATAAATAACAGAATAAATGAAGAAACAAATAAAGAAAGATATAGTTACACCCATGCACATGTTTTTTTAATCGTATTTTTATTATTATTTTAACTTTTTTTTTTTTTATATATATACAATATCACTGTTTTTACTATATTTTTGATCGAATAAATGCAGACCTAGTGAGAGCAAAAGAGACTTACTTCAAAAAATCTCTTCCAAACTTTTGACCTTTTTGACTGCAGTGCATGGGGAGCTTTGCATTCATAATAAATGTACACATTAGAATATGTTATGCAGTATTGGTTTGTAGATATAGATGTACTGTATGTGGTGATGTGACAATGAAGTGGTTTGATTTGTCCTCACAGGTGTGGATCTCAGCTATATTGTTAAAGCAGTGCCCAAAGTCTGTTCTGAAGAAAACACAGAGGATCAAACCCACGAGGTTCTTCAGGTATGTCTTCACACACACGATGTTTTGCTGCAGAACTGAGAGACTGGTAGGCTTTGTGTCTAACATGTTATCCGTGGTATATTTCCAGGCTTTGGAGTCTCTCAAAGCTGCAGTGGCTTCATCATCTGCATCTGTTCTGGAGGATCTGAGGGTCTTCACCCAGCAGTGCTCTCTCGGCTTCGCACAGCGATACCTGGCGGCTCAAAAAGAGGCGTATCCCACGATCCTCGCCTGCTGCCAGAGAGCCGCTGGAGAGAAGGAGGCCCTTTCCGTCGCTCTCGCCGCGCTCTCGGCGCTAACAGACGGCCAGCCGGATCTCCTGGACGTGGAAGGGCGAGAGTTTTTGATCGGCGCTTTAACCGCGCACCAGACAGACGCCGCTCTCAGCTGTGTGTGTTTCCGCATCGTGCGACACTGCTGTCTGAAGCACGAGAACAACCGGCAGGGTCTGGTGAAGTCAGGCGTGCTGCCGCTGCTCACCGCCAGCATCACACGCCACATCAAACACCCCGAGGTCGTGAGGGAGGCCTGTGTCGCGCTGAGGGTCATGACCTTTGACGATGACGTGCGTGTGCCCTTTGGACACGCCCACGAACACGCCAAGATGATCGTGCTAGAGCACAACGGGCTGAAAGTCATCGTTGAAGCTGCTAAAGGTGAGCCGAGTTTCCACTGGCCATGCAACAATAAATAAATGTACTGAGGAATAATATCTGCATATTTTATAATATCTGCATATATTACACAGCCCTGCATGTTAATAAAAAAATTCAGATGAATTGCAAAAAAAGGCCTAATATTATCTAATTTGATGAAGCTGAGTTACAAAAATAGCAAAAAAATTTTTTCACAAAATAAGGTTTTTCTCAGTTGCATCTTCAGTTGTATTTTTTATAATAATATTTGGCAATATTACTGTTTTTACTGTATTTTTGATCAAACTATATACATTTATATATGTTTTGGATCAAAATTTATATTGAGCCAAAACATATACAGTGGTGTGAAAAAGTGTTGGCCCCCTTCCTGATCATATATTTATATATATTACAAAAATATGTACATTTACACACACTACTGGTCAAAATTTTGAATAATTTGGAGTAATTGGAATAATGAAGTTTTAAAAAAACATTTTTTTAATATTTTTTGTTGATTTTTTTTTGTTTGTTTGATTATGCTCACTAAGTCTGCATTTATTTGGTCAGAAATATATTAAAAACAGTAATATTGTGAATTATTATTATTATTATTAAAAAAAAATGAATGAGGAACCTCACATTTATAATTAATGTAAACATTAGGATATATTTGCTACTATTATAATATTTTGTAGATTTATGTGTATATGGTGATATGATAATGAAGTGACTTGATTTGTTGATTTGCAAAAAAATCCTAATATTACCTAAATTGATGCTGAGTTCAAAAATATCAATAACAACTTGAATGATGAATGAAGGTTTATATATATAAAACGGAGAATACAAGACTTCACTGCACAAATTGTTTTAAAATGCAACAAAATGCATCATATTTTGTGAGAAAGTGTGACATGCTCCACCAAAACAGACGCTATTTTTGCATTCAGCACAGCAAATTTAGAAACGTATTGGATTTCATTCAGCAAACATGAAGCAGGACGGAGCTGGACATATATTAGTCTATGAATGTTGATGATGTGTTGTTTTCAGCTCACCCAGAGAACACAGCAGTGCTCAGTGAACTCTGTGCCACTCTGTCCCGTCTGGCCGTGAGAAACGAGTTCTGTCAGGACATCGTAGACCTCGGGGGCCTGACGTTCATGATCTCACTCCTGGCTGACAGTCTGGATCGTCAGGTGAGCTCTGGATCAGTGAGAGTTTCAGCATCGTTTCCTATGAACACAAACAAGTCTCTTGTTGTTGTTGTGATGCGTCTGTCTTCCAGGAGCTTGTGAAGCAGGTGCTCAGCGCACTGAAGGCCATCGCAGGAAACGATGATGTCAAAGATTTCATTGTGAATGGCGGCGGGGCGGAGCTTATCGTCATGGCGATGAACCGTCACATGGCCAATGCACAGGTGTGTCCTCAGAAGTGCTATAAAATTGTATTATTGTTATTATCTAATTACTGTCCAGACGTTGTAAACTGCTTTTAAACTAAGTTAAAGTGTATTTGTTAATAATAAAACATTAATTGTTTCATAGTAAATTACTCATAAATGGGTTTTCATACACTCAACACATTCCTGCTATTTCCAGAAACATTCGGTAATATTAATACACAATTCAGTGTTTGAAATAACAGCCAAGAATGTTGAATTATATAATTATATATTTTATAATTAATATTTTTTTATAATTCTTTTTTTTATTTCATAACTTTTTTTATAGTTTTTTTTCATTATAAACATTTTTATAATTTTATATAAAGATTTATAATTATATATTTTTATAATTATATAATTAATATCAGTAGTCTGTTGCCTTGATCTGGAAGTTGAAACAAGGCTAGTTTCCACAAAGAAAATGCATGAAACAGGGTTTGCAGTAATTAGTTATTAATTATATAATCAATAGATTTACATTTCCAGTTATATACACTAGTGTTCAAAAGTTTGAGGTCTGAGATACAACTATTTGAAAATCTGGAATCTGAGGGTGCAAAAAAATCAAAATATTGAGAAAATCTCCTTT
>NW_015555706.1:629520-631886 GCF_001515605.1 Sinocyclocheilus anshuiensis
GTCACAAATGTCTTTACTGTCACTTTTGATCAATTTAATGCATCCTTAATAAATAAATGTATTAATTTCTTGATTTAGAGAAATATGTTTAATCAGTTATTTTCATGAAATAACTTGGCCTAATTAATGATCCAATGATTTGTTTCATGTTGCACTAATGAAGTTCCTCTGTGTGTGTTCCTCTAAATCACTGAGTCCGTTCTCAAACTCTGAGTCTCCTCATAAACACAGCTGGTTTCTCATCGTCTTTGCCTCTGTGTTTGCACTGTGGGTTCAGGTGTGTGAGCAGGGATGTGCGGCTCTCTGTGTTCTCGCTCTACGCAAACCCAACAACTGTAAAGTCATCATGGAGTGTGGCGGAGCGCTGGCGGCCCTGCAGGCCATGAAGACTCACCCGGCTGAAGTCAGTGTGCAGGTAAAGCCGTCTGTGCGCTGTCTCGCATGCATCAGCAGATGCGTTTACTCAAAGTGACTTACATTGCATTTAAGGTTCATGCAGAATCCCATAGAGCTTCAGGAGCAGGAATTTCTCTGACATGCATAGTAACAAGAAAGTGAAAGTTTTCAGCATTTCACTAACAGAATATCTTTATACCTGGTAAAACTAGGAGAAAATGCATATCATTTTGCTCTTAAGGCCTGTTCACATAAACGTTAACTATATTGAACATTAGTGTGAAACAGGCCTTTAACTATTCATTTTCTTCAGAAAATGTGAAAATCTAGGTTTTATTTCTTACTTTTTCATTTAAAAGTACTTTCTTTGTGTAAATATGCTGTTTTGTTATTTATTTATTTATTTTGATTTCATTTTATTTTGATTCTTGGTGAATACCTGGTAATGGTTATTATAGTTAAATCAAATAAAATATAAAAAAACAGCATAAAAAACATTTGTTACTTGAAATTAATTAAACTATAAAATAAAATAAAATAAATAAAAAAATAAAATATAATAAATAAAAACTTAATTTATTTCAACAAGTTGACAAGGCAACAATTTTTGTTTTCTAAAAATCTAAAACTAATAAAAAAAATATATAGACATATAAAAAAAAAAAAGTAATAAAAATGACAAAAATACACAACAAAAGTACTAAAATAAAACCTAATTCTAATTTGATATTTTATTTAAAATGTTAAAAACAAAACTAAACCAATATTTCAATGATACTAAAATAACACTAGTTCATATATAGTTATTCCGCCCCGTGTCTAGGGCACGATAAGGGCATTATAGAGAGAGGGTTGTGGTGGTGGATTCAGAAAAAAAGAAAAAAAATAATTTGGTCAGGGAGCAAACAAGCAAACAGATTACATAAGCAAAACTCTTACGTGTATTAAAGATGGTAAGTGAAACATGAAGAGCATGTCTTCAGGGTGTCTAATCAATAATCTAATCAAATTATAAAATAAAAATACGAAAAACGGAGATTGACACAAAAAAAGGCAGGACAACCCTACGCTCTGTTTTTTCCAGTGTATGCTTTAACATGAACAAAGAAGAGCACTAAGTTTGAGCACAGCACATCTTCATGCAACCTGTGAGAGAACAAACAGAGGAAAAGCAAGAGAGAGAGAAACAGAGCAACACAATGCAGCGAAAGAAAGAAAAAAAGAACGGTCGTAACAATAGTGATTTGAATAAAACTTTTTTTTCTGCCAAAAATTCCCTTTGCTACAGATTTTGATAGTCTATTATTATTATTGTATTTTTTATTTTTTTTTAAATATCTTTACTTTTTGCCCTTTTGGCCTTTTTTTGTTTTCTTTGTACTTCTTCTGTTCCCTTCGTTTTCTGAAAAAGAAATAAATGAATAAAACAAGCTGCTAAGCAATTGTTCTTCAGATGATCTTTCCTGTTGTTCCTGGAAAGCAAACCAGCCTCTGTTTGTATTGTTTAAAGGGGTCATATGATGTTGCTAAAAAGAACATTATTTTGTGTATTTGGTGTAATGAAATGTGTTTATGCGGTTTAAAATTAAAAAAACACATTATTTTCCACATACTGTACATTATTGTTTCTCCTCTATGCCCCGCCTTTCTGAAACGTGTCTATATTTACAAAGCTCATCGTTCTGAAAAGCGAGGTGTGCTGTGATTGGCCAGCTATCCAGTGCGTTGTGATTGGTCGAATACCTCAAGTGTGTGATGGAAATGTTACGCCCCTCACCATACTGTGATGCCGTGTCCGGCCGGAGCGACGAGACAAAAACATTAAAACCCATTATAAACGAGGCATTTGTTGCATCCAGTGGGGACATAATTACGTATTATAATGACTTATACTGTGTTTTTACGCGTTGCATCGTGCTGAGTAAACATAAAACCATGTCTGCATTTGTGATCGGAGAAATGACAAACAA
>NW_015555706.1:632694-634775 GCF_001515605.1 Sinocyclocheilus anshuiensis
GTGTCCTCTTTTGGAAGACCAAACAAAGTAGTTTCGCTTTCACAGCGAAACACACAGCGTCTCCACGACATTGCAGCAGCAACAATACTACAGCGAGAATAAAAGTTACGCCGCCTTTCTTTGCGTGAACATTTGGGCGGCGTTATGCAAATCTTCCCACATCGTGACGTAGACATGTGGGGGCGTGTTAGAACGAGGCGTTCTGGCGGGCGTGGACCAGTCTTAACTTTTATAAAGAATATCTCTTTGGATTTGAGACTTTAGTCTTTGCAACTTTACAGATCTTCTTTATGCACCAAGAGCTTGTAACACTCCAAAGAGAACGGAACAATTGAAATTGCATCAATGACCCTTTAAAACCCTTTAATTAAATTATTTTAGTGGCTGCAATCTCCTGTTTCCCGCCGTTTCAGAAACAGTCCTGCATGCTGTTGAGGAACCTGGTGGCCCGCACGCGTGACTTCAGCCAACTCATCCTGGAGATGGGAGCCGAGGCGCTGATCTCGCAGGCTCTGGCGGCTCACCGGGACTGTGGTGACGTGGGTCGAGCCGCTCTCAGAGACCTCGGCTGCCAGGTCGAACTACGAGAATTCTGGACGGGCAAGAAAGGAAGCCTGAGTCACTGATGATCGTCTGTAGACTCAAAACGATCACGATTACATCATATGACAGCGTGTAATAACTGTGGAGCTCGCACTAAATGTCTGTGATCAAACATCTGATGTCCACATGCATAGGATGCTTTACAGGTTACAGTGTAGATGTGTTGATTTTTTTAGTTTAAATATTTTAAAGCCACTGTTTATAGTTTGTACGAGGTTTTTTACCCAGGAATGACCGCTGTGCTTGGTCTGGATTAATTTGAGCTGACGTTGACCGCGAGAATCAAGTGTGTTTAATTCAGAGGTGCATTGCTGGATTGTCACACTGTGGCTGTTTAACCCTTAATATGTTTAATCTAAAGACCATCATCTCGCCTGTTAAATGTGCTTTCAATGTGCTTGTTTCTTACATTCCAAAGTGTTTTATTACACCGAACACGCTTTCATGCACAAGGTGAGCCAGAATATGAGTCACATGTTTTCTCAATCATATGTGTTGCAATATTAGTTGAAGAAATGAATAAACCCGCTCTGTACTGGAACTGATAGTGTTTGTGATTAAATCACACTGATGTGTCTATATTATACATATTCCTTTACAAAAATGCACCACTTTATACTAAAATACCATCATTATTAGTTATAGTTGCAACTGTAAAATCATAATAAATTGATATATGTGACCCTGCACCACAAAACCAGTCTTAAGTGTCAATTTTTCAAAATTGAGATGTATGCATCATCTGAAAGCTGAATAAATAAGCTTTCCATTGATGTATGGTTTGTTATGATAAGACAATATTTGGCCGAGATACAACTATTTGATTTTCCCATACTATTAGATATTTTGATTTATGCACATTTAAGTATTTTGGTAGAAATTATCATTGCTTTAATAACTTTTTATAAGTTTTGCAAAGGTAATGTGGTACAGTAGTGGTATTAGATATTAATACACAGAAATATGCCATGGTACAGATTATTAAAACTAAAACCATAAATTATTTTTGTTAACTTGAAATAAAATAGACATTAACTGAACTGAAGTAAAATATATTTTAAAAACTTATTTTATATTTATTAAAGTTTTTAGTTTAGTTTAAAATTTTATAGTTTATTATTTTATGTATTTTAATTTAGTTTAAGTTGATGTAATAAACTAAATATATATATATATATATATATATATATTGACTTTTAATAAGCTGAACAAGGGTAAGAGGAATAGCTTTAATAACATTCCTTAAATTGGACCGGAAAACTGTGGGTTCGCATAAACTGTTCATAAGTTAAAAGTTTCCCATAATTATCAAACATATTCATAAGGTGATTAATACCCCTGTTAACCCGCTGGTGTTGTTCAATCATTTTAGAATGGAAAAAAATGCAAAGAAATTTTACAAATTGCTACTTCATCGGAATGGTACGGAACTCGATGACTTTTATGGCAGTCACTATGTGACCACAAAAAAAAAAAAA
>NW_015555706.1:635007-644164 GCF_001515605.1 Sinocyclocheilus anshuiensis
ACACACACTCTCACACACACACACACACACACACACACACACACACACACACTCACACACACACACTATTATACACAGATGAACTGGTGTGGCTGTAACAATATGGTAAATTTGAGCCAGAAGACTTAAATAAGAGGTTGAAATTAGATTGATTAACCTCTGATAATACATTCCTGTTCATTTTTGTTGAATTTTGATGTCATGTGTACAACATGTCTTTCTCTGTGTTCAGGTTTGACCAATTTAATCCAAAAACTGACAAAAAAAAAAAAAATCTAAACCTTTACAAAAAAGCTGTCTTTGAGAATGTCTAAATATAAATCCAAAATCCGCAACTTTAAAAAAAAGTATTTATGTCTAAAAACAACTAGAGAATTTATAAACCTTTTATATAGAGCTCTATAGGAATCTAGTGGCTAAACCATGGAATTGCAGATGTTTTTATTTTTAAACTCCCACCAGATGCCTGCAAAAACTGGATTGTAAAGGCATTGTCTCTATTTTAACATGAAATACTGCCATAATTGAAAATTAATATTAGATTATTAGAATATTAGATTTATTATTTTTTATTTTCAATGGGAAAAATGTATCATAATTATTGCATAAATATTAAATAAATGTAATTAAATAACATTAATTTCACTGAAAATAAAAAAAAGTTACATTTCAGGTGTCCTGCAACAACACAAGTGTGACTCCCAAATGAACAACACCAGACAGTTAAACCAAATTCTTAAAAGATTTAAAAAGATTTATTTATATTGGTATAGCACACCCATCAACGCCTCTCGGTAAAACTCCAAGCTCCGCCCTTTCCACGGTTCGCCGCCCCTCGAACGAGCCTATCCACGTCAAGCGCGCTGGACTACATCTCCCACAATGCACCGGGACTCTCCCTTCAACGCAGCAGACGCGTGAAATGCGCAATTAAAGCAGCTCGAAGTCGCAGCAGCAGCCGTGAAAGTGAAATGAAATGCGTTTAACCGGCTCTAACCTGCAGAAAGGACGCGTGCAGCCGCGCGTGTGAGTTAGTTTGACGCCGGCGGGGTTTTCTGCGTTAGTGTGGACGGTGACTGGAGTTTCTCACTTCATCAGAAGCTAGTTCAAGAGCTTAGCAGTCCGACAGCACGGGAGTGTGCGAGCAGAGCGTCATCAGACTCCGGTAGAGTCGGTGTTTTTCTGCTGACAGCTTCAACAGGTGCAGGCAGACCGTCAGGTGAGCGGCGAAATGTCACGATAACCGTTGTTTTGCTAACACGCTAACATGCTAAAGCACTTTGAGACTGATATTGAGAAATGTGTCATGAGTTCAGCTCTGTCTCTGAGCAAATATTTAATAACGGACCATTTCATTTGACGTCGGAACATTTATCTGTTGTTGTTTTTGCCAAGTGTTTTATATTTGATCTATTTACACAGTCAGTCAGAATCCTTGGTTGTAAATGATTCCGATGTCTTTCATAAATAAGCGTTAATGTTCTGCTGACAGGTGCTTTGTGTTTAATGCTTTTATCTTTTATTTAAGCTGTTTTGCAAAATAGACAACATAATGATTATGACATGTTTCATAAATATGCATTTAGGTTATATAATTTACTAAATATAAATAATAGGCATTACTGATATGTAAATATTATATTGTAAATATACATATTTATTTTTTAATAAATCAGTTAATGAATAAAAATAGATTAAAATAATGAAAAATAATAATAATAGACGGAAAAATAAAATAAATAATGCATCTACCAGTACAGAAATATAGTGAGTTATAAAATATTATCATATATTAATATGTATATCTCAAAGTCCCTTTAAGTCATAGACTTTGAGATATATATATATATATATATATATATCAAAGGCATCAAACTGGGGTTTGTGGAAAGGCTTAGAGAAAAACAATGTAATAAACAAATAATAATAAAAATAATATTAAACTAAATAAATATAAATAATATGTATTAATGATAACCTTCTATAAGTGGTGTGGTTAATCTGATAAATGATAGCAGTGTGTAACAATTTAATTTTTCCATAATTGGGTATTTATTGGTATTGGTAATAATTTTTTTATTTTATTTATTTTTTATTCTGTATATGTAGAGATGTCAGTATGTGTTTTTGTATAGTTACACAAGTATGAACGGTGTATGGAGGTGTGTATGTACACTATATGTGGGTGGGTGTATATATTTATATGCATATATGTATCAATACATTAGTATTTTTTTTTCTTCTCCGATTTGCTGGGTTTGGGGATTGTTCTCTAAAATGTGAAAAGCTTAAATTTTTTATTTTTTTTAATTTATTTATAAATATTTATTTTTTAATAAATAAATTAATGAATAAAAATAGATTCAAATAATGAAAAAAATAATAATAGAGGGGAAAAAATAATGCATCTACCAGTAAAGTAATATAGTGAGTCAAAAAAAAAAAAGTAATAGAAATGAAACGCATAATGTTTTACACATTTATATAATTTTGCACAGTATAAATTGGGTCTTTATACATGGAAATATATGCAGCTGTCTTTTAAATTTTGGGATTTGCACAAGGATGATTATATTTGGGGGTGGCATCTGAAAGATTGAAAAGCCTTGCTTTTAGGTGTCTCATTTATAGCCTGTCTTAGCATGTAAACATCAGTTTTCTATGCTGTTTGTTTATTTATGCATAACAGCGTGCAGTTCCACATGAGCCATTGCTTGTGTTTATACTGTCACTGTTTGTTTGCTGTTGTTATTTTTGTTGGCTGTCTGGTATTTCCACTCCTTGCAAATCACAAAAGGCTTTCAGTGGATCTGTCATCGGATCCGCTGGGAACATAAAGGACTGAGAAAGAGCGAGGCAGACAGGACAGGAGAAGAGTTTTGGAAAAGGTCCCATAGTTCAACCCAATGGGAAACAGATCCTGCTCTCAGTCGCCTTGGTGATTTAATCATTAAAGAAACCTTTTCACACTTGAAATAGTTTAAATCCGTGTCGGTTTTAACCCTAGGTTAACAAGCCTGGGTTGTAGGTTTCACACTGTTGGTATTTTACGCAGCATGAAGTACGAAGTTTTAAATAAAACAAAGATTATTGGAATACATTTTATATAAAAAAAAAAAAATTACAAAAAAGATACATACATACATACATGCATATATATATATATATATATATATATATATATATACATGCATATACAAGTACAGTCTTTCGTCTTCAAAATTCAGTGTTACTTGTCGCTTCTTTGTATTTATTTGTGAAATTTACAGTAATTTCTGAGTGCAAACTGTTTCAACACAATTTTTTTTTTCAATGCATGAACATTGTGAAACATTGAAACCAAGATTAGGTTCCTGACGATAAAAATGACTTTGGTTTAGGGCTGCACGATATTGGAAAAAACTCACATTGCGATATTTTGTTTTCTGCGATCTATATTGTGATATAAAATCACCAGATGACTTGAATATCTCTATTTGAACAAAGTACTCAATGATTGGGGTGATTTTGTAGGTGAGTAAATCAGCATAGAAAATGACAAACAAATTACAAGCGTAGATAAATATAATAGAACAAAGATACAAATGAAATAAACAGTGCTTTATATTTTTCAGGTAAGTTTAACAGTGTTATTCAGGTACAGAAATTGAATTAAATCTAATAAATCTGTGTTTAAAGCTACAAAAGTGATTTTTCTGTGTTTTGTTGTTTGATTAACATTCATGACACAGAAAGCAACAGGAACATTAAAATGCTGTGAACCAATATACTGTTACACATCTGTTTTCCTTCACCTAAGCCATAAGCAACTGTGTTTACAAGGATACTTGCAGAGACATGCATTTTGACATAATTTCACTCGTAAGTGTCGTTTCAGGCACAAATAGACGAAGTGAAGGATTTCGGTGTTCATGTGCATCTGTGTGAGCACAGAAAACAGCGCGTGTTCATAATTTAGCTCTATTTTGCGATCGAATGGTTTAAAATCACTTGAATATTCAAACCAACAGGGCCTAAAACACATGCAAATGATGAACCTTCATTGTATGATGGTTAAACTTTGCAATTAATCTAAGAATCACCTGCATTTCGAACCCTGGTACCTGCTCCATACGGATTAACGATCACTAGACTAAACATCGCACATCGCGATATCGATGCTGAAATGATATATATTGTGCAGCCCTACTTTGGTTAACAGTTTCATGCATGAAAATCCCACTTGTGAAATGTTGCTTAACCCGGGGTTTAAAAACTTTTAAAAGCCTAGGAGTTATATTAAAAAATGTCCTGGCTCTTCCAAGCTTTATAATGGCAGTGAATGGGTGTTATTTTTCAATAGTCCAAAAGAAGTCCAATAAAGTGCATCCATCCATCATAAAAAGTGTCCCATACGGCTCTGGGGGTTGAATAAAGGCCTTCTGTAGCAAATCAACGCGTTTTTGTTAGAAAAATATCCATATTTAAAACTTTATAAACCATTATCTCTAGCCTGCGCTGACTGTCATACGCGCAATCATTCCGGCGGATGACGTAGACGTACCGTAAGGTCCAGTAAAAACACATTGATTCGCTCCAGGAGGCCTTTATTCACCCCCGGAGCCACGTGGGACGCTTTTTATGATGGATGGATGCACTTTATTGGACTTCTTTTGGACTGTTGAAAAAACACCCATTCACTGCCATTATAAAGCTTGAAAGAGCAAAGACAATTTTTTATATAACTCCGATTGTATTCGTCTGAAAGAAGAAAGTCATATACACCTAGGATGGCTTGAGGGTGAGTAAATCATGGTGTAATTTTCATTTTTGGGTGAACTATCCCTTTAAGGACTCTGACGGCTCTGAAGTGTTCGTATGCGCTGAATGTGTGTCAGCGTGAAGGACCTTTCACCCGCTGAGCCTCTCGTCAATCATTCCGGCGGATGACGTAGACGTAGCGTAAGGTCCAGTAAAAACACATTGATTCGCTCCAGGAGGCCTTTATTCACCCCCCGGAGCCACGTGGGACGCTTTTTATGATGGATGGATGCACTTTATTGGACTTCTTTTGGACTGTTGAAAAAACACCCATTCACTGCCATTATAAAGCTTGAAAGAGCAAAGACAATTTTTTATATAACTCCGATTGTATTCGTCTGAAAGAAGAAAGTCATATACACCTAGGATGGCTTGAGGGTGAGTAAATCATGGTGTAATTTTCATTTTTGGGTGAACTATCCCTTTAAGGACTCTGACGGCTCTGAAGTGTTCGTATGCGCTGAATGTGTGTCAGCGTGAAGGACCTTTCACCCGCTGAGCCTCTCGTTCCCGTTCACCTCCACCGCTGAGAGTAGAGATCAGGTTTGACTGGCCTGCTAGTTCAGGGTAGTTTGAGTAGTTGAGATTTTAAATAGATAGTTCACCCAACAAAAAAAAATTCTGTCATCATTTACTCGCCCTCATGTTGTTCCAAACCTCTGTGAGTTTCTTTCATCCGTTGAGCACAAATGAAGATATTTTGAAGAATGTTGGCAACCAAACAGTTGACGGTAGCCATTGACTTCCATAGTATGGAAAAAAAATGGGTGAACTATCCCTTTACCTTTATTTTTAACTGCTCTATATTAAATTAGCTTTTATTTTTATATTTTCCATTTTCAGTATAATTTTAGATAGTTTTGTTGTGTTCGTTCGTTCTTTCGTTCTTTCTTTCTTTCTCTCTTTCTCTCTTTCTTTCTTTAATATATCTCTTCTATTTTTATTTCAGTTTTAGTTTGTTCATTTGGTACTAAAACTTTACAACAATCTCTCATTTGTTAACATTAGAACTAATATGAACTAACAATGAGTGAATATAATTTACAGCATTTATTAACCTTTGTTAATAAACAAAGGTTTATAGAATGTTAAATATACAATGTTACAATGTTAATAGAATTTTTCATATTCATGTTAGTTTACGGTGCATTAACTAACGTTAACAGATACAACTTTTAAATAGAAATGTATTAGTAAATGTTCAGATTAACATTGGTTATTAAGATTAATAAATGCTGTAGAAGTGTTGTTCATTGTTAGTTTAAGCTAACTAATGTATTTAACTAGTGATAACAAATGAAACCTTATTGTAAAGTGTTACTAACACTTATTCATATTACTTATTATGAATTTGCTTTTATTTTCAGATTTCAGTTAATTTTGTTTATATGATTTTTATGATTTTTATTTATATTGTTTTTAGTATTACATTTTAATTTTGATTAATTTATTTTTATTTCAGTTTGTTTTAGTAATTTTAGTACTTGAACTTAATTTAATTTAGTTGCCAAGGCAATATTTATAATTTATTTGAAGTTTAAGTTCATGTTTTTCATCTAATATTTATATTTGATTTGATTTCAGCTTTATTTGACTTACCGAAAAATATTTTTAATAATTTTAGTTTTAGTTAACAGTATATGCGTTTCTGATCAGGCATTGCAAACAGAAACCCCAGACTGGATCTTTTCCCACAACAGCTTGTTGTCTTTGTGAATGTCCACTTGATTTTTGCTCACTTCTTTTATTACTGTCCTGCTAACGAGTGTCACAGAACAAGCAGCAAAATAAATCATGTTTACAGTATATTTAGAAAACTAAATAAAGTTGTATGCTATATCGAGCAGTGTTGCTCAGGCCTTGTTCATATCACAGGCTGTCAAGACCCTGAATAATTCAGCATTTGAGCTATTATTAGAGGTCCATCTGTGTGACCCTTTCAGATGTTATTTGATCCAGCCGTGGATTCACAGATCAGCTTCTCTGGCCTGCTCCTGCAAGTCAATTGGATTTTTATGCATGCATCACAACTGTTAGATTAATTCAGTATTTGCCAATTATGGTGATGAAAATCCTGTGAATATGATTAATTTGACAAATAACCACGCAGACAGGAGGAGAGGCCTGGGGGAATCCAACAGAAACATTTCCCTTCAAAATCAAAAGAAAAAAATAAGATATTATATTTTGATTGAACAAAAAAAAAAAAAAAAATTTGTGATTCTTTGCAAAAGTTACTTTTTTCCTTTGGTAAAATTTTACAATAAAGTTTCATTTCTTAAATGTACATTATGAACAATACTTATATGACAGTTAATGTTAATTTAATTGTTTACTAATACATATTTATGTAGTTAATGCACTGTAAACTATCATGAATAATAAATGAATGGTTGTATTTAACATTAACAAGGATTAATAAATTATATAAAAAATATATTGTTAGTTCATGCTAATGCATTAACTCATAATACCAAATGAGAGCTCATTGTAAACAGGGTTATTATAGTTAACTAAAACTAAAACCGTTATAAAAAGTTACTTAAAACAAAAATAAATGTTAACTAAAATAATATAAAATATAAAAAAACTTATTTTATTTCAGCAACATTTCTCATTTTCAATTAGTTTAATTTGATGTATTAAAAAAACCTCAAACAAATAAAATTAATAAAAACTGTATAGACTAATTAAAAAAACAAGAACTACTAAAAATGACAAAAAATGCAACAAATCTACTAAAACTTTCAAAGTAAAAATTAAAATAAAAAAATGCAAAAATAAAAATGAATTCAAAATATTAAACAAAACTTTAACAGTCTATCAGTTATACTAAAATAATTGTGCACTGACTGTAAAGTATTACCTTTTGTGCATTGTGCATGAGAATTAAGCACATTTGATGTTTTACTGGATATTAAATTGTCTTAAAAATAATGTCGCAATGCAAAAAATCTGAATGATCCAGAAAAGCTTTAATTTTCTTCATGCAAAATATAATTTCTTATTTTTTCCATGTCGTTTTAGGATGAAATGAGAGCCAGACTTGTTCTTGTCATGTTTTCTGAGGCTCATCTCTTTTCTAGAAGACGTCTTTGCAGATTTTAAAATAGGTCTGTGATGTGTTTGGCAGCGTTATATGATATGGTGTTGCTTTATAATATTTCTCTTATGTCGTTCCAGGTTTGGTTGTGAGTGTGTGTTTGTGTGTGTGTGTGTGTTTGCGTGTCGGGCCGGTGAGCCCCGTGCACTCTGGCGTGTATGAATGGATCAGGTTGGCATGGGGAACGCAGAACACCAGGGGGCGCTGGCAAAGGGCGAAGTGTTGCCACGCCCCGCCTCCAGCCAATCAGAGGTGAGAATGCTCCCTTCTGAACCCGCCCACAGCAGAGAACAGCCAATAAGATTGCACTGTTCCATTCCAACTGATTCTGACTATTTTTTAAATGTATATTTTAGTTTTAGTCATTATTTACTCATCCTCATGCCATTCTAAAACCATATGACTTTATTTATGAGCATAAACATCTTTTGTGTTCATCTGGGTATGTACAGTAAATGATGCAGAATGCAGACGTAAAAACCGGTTTGTGAGGTCAGGCTGGCCTTCATTCATGCAACAGGAAGAACAGAAGATCTGTGTTTGGGAAACATTGCAGGGTTTACAGTCTACAGGAAGTCAAATGACCAATGCATTACTCATAGATGAGATTAAGATGAGATGAAAGAAATCTAAAAAAAATTTTACCATGTGTTTTACGATGTGTGACATCGTGACCTGGGATCAAATGTCTGTTGGAAGAAACTTCCTTCCCTTGTCTGATTGTTTTAACTCTAGATGACTCTAGTATTTTCTATTATCTGGTGCTGTAATGGAGTCCCTTTGTGCTTTAATATTATACATAATATTTTTAATTTTTTTGTTTTAGTTTGAGTTATTTTAGTACATTTTAAATTAAATGAAAATTTTGGTAACACTTTTCAATAAGGTTCCATTAGTTAATGCATTAACTAACATGAACAAACAATGAGCAATACATTCTTTACAGTATTTATTTATTTTCATTAACTAACATTAACAAAGATTCAGTTGTTCATTGTTAGTTCATGTTAATTCAAAGTGCAATAACTAATGTTAACAAGCACAACTTTTGATTTTAATAATGCATTAGTAAATGTTGAAATTAACATTAAAGGTCCCCTGAAATGCTTAGAAACACGCGGCGTTACTCTGTGTTGACGTCATTTTAACTGAAACAGGAAGACAGGGCGGGACATATCAAGCAGCCCCGCCCCTTTGTAAAATAGCCAATAGCGTTCGTTTATATCACAGCTTGGGCTAGAGCTGTTGAGCTCC
>NW_015555706.1:644493-647701 GCF_001515605.1 Sinocyclocheilus anshuiensis
GCGAAACCAGACTTCTTTTTTTCCTCAATGGAAAGCATATTTACACTGTTTGAATCGTTCTCTGTCCCCTATATAGTGCACTACGTGCCATTCACTGTACAGAAAATACTAATTCTGTGGACAAGTGACCGATTTCAGCGTCTATTTTATAGTGTAGGGGGCGGGGCTTCGGATTCTAGAGAGCATTTGATTGGACAGAAAGTTTGATGAGAAGATGAAGTACGATGTGACGTCAAAAAAATCGTTGAGCCGTTTTGGCGGAAGTGACGAACTGCAAGCTTTGAATGCTTATATCTTCTAAATGCAAATTTTGTCACTGTTTTTGAGCACCCTGCCTTATAGATAACCTTAAGACTAACATATTGATACTAACACCCAAAAAACTTTAATTTTGATTTCAGGGGGACTTTAAGATTAATAAATGCTGTAGAAGTATTTGTTCATGCTTAGTTCATGTTAACTAAAGTAGTTAACTAATGTTAAACCTTATTGTAAAGTGTTACCAAAATCTGAAATGTTCCCTTTCAGCAACTAGCTGAAATACAGTAAGTTAATAAAAATATTGTATAAATTTTATTTTTATTTTTATTTTAGTTAGCATTTATTTTATTTCAATTACTTATTTTTTTTTGGTTAACTATAATAATCCTGGTAGTCAGTGTGCATATCACTCCACAGCACCTACGAAATTCATTTTTTAATGAATTTTGTGTCCTTAATATTTGTATAATGTAGTGACTGTTTTATAATAACAATAAGACACTTGAGAGTGTTATAATGTGACTATATTCGCTGCATGTTGTCTATTCGCACTTCAACCTCTTGAACCCTACTGCATACTTGATTACTAAGTGTGTTGTGTTGAAATAGAATATTTTCATTTTGTTTCTAATTTAATCTACGATTATGAAGAAATGTGGGATGATTTCAAGCTCAAAATAATGTCAAACTCTTATAATTAGGATAATAGTCAGTTCTGTTTCAGGAAGCTGTTATCATGATCATTTTGTGTTGGTTTTTTTTCCATGTGGGTTGCCAACCGGCTCATTTACAGTAAAACCATCAGTCATTTTAATGTTTAACAAGAACTCACATGAGCTGTTAATGTCTACAATATGGCACAAAGGCTGCAATACAGTGAAATATTATAATATTAATATTTCCAATTTTGTTTTTATTTAGTAATCTTTAGATTTTTATTTAATAATAATAATAATAATAATTATTATTATTTTATAGACATAGATATATAATCACAAAACTTTGGCCAAATTGTGCAACCCTACAAATAAACACAGCAACCCTGACAGGCTTGTAAAGGCTGCAATACAGTGAAATATTACAATACTAACAGCTCTTATTTTGTTTTATTTGTAATTTTTTGATTTTTATTTAGTAGTAGTAATAAATAATAATAATAATAATAATAGACATATTGATGTATAATCACAACACTTTAAATTGTGCAACCCTTCATATAAACACAGCAAACCTGAGAGGCTTGTAAAAGTTTTGTAAAATATTTCTTAACAAATTCTTAATAGGTTTTTATTTAGGTTTTTGTTTGCTTGCTTGTTTTTAATTTATTTAATTTAGTTTTTTTTGCTTTTTGTTTTTAAATAATTTTATTAACTTATTTACTTAAAATCTCATTTTAAATTCACTTTTTTTTATCAGAAAAATAACTTTTTTTGTGCAGCCCTAGTCTGCCCTAGACAATCATTCATGGGTGGAAACCGATTAGAAGTGTGAATATAAAGCTGTTCTGCTTTATAAAGATTAGAGGGGAAGCTTGAGTCTGTCCCAGAAACCTCAGTATGTGCTCACGCCTGTACCTGTTACAGCATCACTAGATTACAGCCTCGATGATTAACACTGATTGTGTTTGTGAACTATTAGAAGACGCAGACTGCTGTATTTATTGGTTTATATGTGGGAGTCCTCTTGAATCAGAGCTAATGTGTGTTCTCTCTCTGTGTGTGTGCAGGGTTTTAAACCTCGCTCGGTCTTGAACTCTTTGCTCTCGGGGGCGTTTGCAGGAGCCGTGGCCAAAACAGCCGTGGCCCCGCTGGACCGAACCAAGATTATCTTCCAAGGCAAGAAGACAAACTCATATTAACATTCCTCGAATGACTGACTAAACATTTACAGATGCGCTAAAGTATGTAAACACTCAGTCAGGCCTATAGATGTTTGAATGACATTGCATCAGGTGCGAATGATCAGAGAGTCATTCTGAGAGTCAAGCGTGAGTGGATCAGTTCATGAGATTCTCCTCATCTGTGTGAAATGACATCCACTAAACAGCCAGGGGTGCAAACATGCCACCTTTCAGTGAAAATCACCATTTAGAATCCAAAACAGCTCATTGTGTCACTTATAATGTGCATTTGAAAATGCAATTCGCCAACCATATTACCAGATTTGTAATGAGAGTCATTTATAAATCTGTTGACCGCAAAAGAGAAGCTGTGTGGTTTAACATTTAGAAATTAAGACATTCATGAATATTAGTGTTTTACTGTAAAATAATAATAATAATATTTATTATTATTATCATTATTGTATACTTTATTTTACAGTGCAATAGTAGTATTACTGTTGTAATATATTTATTTATTGTTAATTGTTTTAATTTTTTTAAACTTGATATAAAATATTTAAATTAAAACAACATTATTATTATTGTTATTATATACTTTATTTTACAGTGCAATAGTATTATTACTACTGTAATATATTTCTTTATTGTTAATTGTTTACATTTTTTTTAACTTAATACTATCAAATATTTAAATAAAAACAACTATTATTATTGTTTTGTTGTTTATTATTACTATTATTATTATGTACTTTATTTTACAGTGCAATAGTATTATTACTATTGTAATATATTTGTTTCTTGTTTTATTTATTTGTTTTTAAACTTGGTGATAAAATAATATTTAAATAACAACATTATTATTATTGTTGTTATGTACTTTATTTTACAGTGCAATAATATTTAAATAAAACAACAATAGTTTATTATTATTATTATTATTATTATATACTTTATTATACAGTGCAATAGGATTATTACTATTGTAATATATTTCTTTGCTTGTTTTCATTTGTTTTAATTATATAAAATAGTATTTAATTAAAGGGATAGTTCACCCAAAAATGAAAATTTGATGTTTATCTGCTTACCCTCAGGGCCTCTGAG
>NW_015555706.1:647747-648313 GCF_001515605.1 Sinocyclocheilus anshuiensis
ACAAACAAAACCAAATTAAACCCTGCGGCTCATGACGATACATTGATGTGTAAAGACACGAAACAATCGGTCAGTGCAAGAAACTGAACAGTATTTATATAGTTTTAACCTCTGATTTACTGCAATGTCCGAACTGTCCTGAGCGCGTCTATCTCTCGCAGATAGCGCACCTATGTTTCAAATGGACCATTGACACTCTATCTACAATCTCAGTTAGGAGTGTCAATGGTCCATTTGAGAGATCGGTGGCGGTAATGCACTTATAAGTGTGCGATCCGCCGTAAAGCAAGAAGAAGAAGACGCGTCAGGCGCCGGCTGTTGAACGCGCTCAGGACTGTTCAGACATTGCAGTAAATCAGAGGTAAAACACGATATAAATACTGTTCAGTTTCTTGCACAGACAAATCGTTTTGAGTCTTTACACATCAATGTATGTTTGTGTATGTTTTTTTGACTCTCAAAGCCGTGATTCCCATTCACTTCCATTATAAGACTGACAGACTGCAACGGTTTGAGTTAAAAATCTTCGTTTGTGTTCTACTGAAGAAACAAAGTCACCTACATCT
>NW_015555706.1:648568-656470 GCF_001515605.1 Sinocyclocheilus anshuiensis
CGGTAATGCACTTATAAGTCTGCGATCTGCCGTAAAGCAAGAAGAAGAAGACGCGTCAGGCGCCGGCTGTTGAACGCGCTCAGGACTGTTCAGACATTGCAGTAAATCAGAGGTAAAACACGATATAAATACTGTTCAGTTTCTTGCACAGACCGGTCATTTTGTGTCTTTACACATCAATGTATCGTCACGAGCCGCAGGGTTTAATTTGGTTTTGTTTGTGTATGTTTTTTTGACTTTCAAAGCCGTGATTCCCATTCACTTCCATTATATGACTGACAGACTGCAACGGTTTGAGTTAAAAATCTTCCTTTGTGTTCTACTGAAGAGACAAAGTCACCTACATCTTGGATGCTCTGGGGGTAAGCAGATAAACATCACATTTTCATTTTTTGGTGAACTATCCCTTTAAAAGCAATAATATATTATTATTAGTAGTAGTAGTAATAGTAAACTCTATTTAAAAAAATATATACGGTCTGTCATCACTAAAAGTACCTTTAAATTCATGTGTTAAAGCAGATTTCCAAAACACCAGCAATGACATTCAGACATTTAGAAGAGTGGTTGCAACTGTACGAATGATTAGTAATGATAGACCTTGTATTTGCACAATAAATGTTTCACAGGAATCTATATTTGTGATTTATTTTTTTGTTTATTTGTTGCTGAAAAGTTGCTTTTATTCCTTATCAGCTGAATGAACACAGGAAACTAAAAATTTCCGTCTTCTCATTTTAGTGTCGTCGAATAGATTCTCCGCCAAGGTGAGTATTTTTCTCTGTCTTTGAATGTGCATCTGCACTTAAATGTCAGCGGTTTTGCATATTAATTTAAAAGTTTGACTTATATATTTTGCATTCCTGTAGTGCACAGCATTAGCAATGCCAAGCTCATGGGTTCGATTCCCAGATAATGCATTTACTGATATAATGAATGCAGTGTAAGTCACTTTGCAAAATGCATAAAAATATAAATTGTATGGCTTCCAGGAGGCGTACAAGTTAATTTACCGCACGTATCTGAAGGATGGCTTCTTGAGTCTGTGGAGGGGAAACTCGGCCACGATGGTGCGCGTCATTCCATACGCTGCCATCCAGTTCTGCACTCATGAACAATACAAGAGGATTCTGGGACAGTATTATGGCTTCCAGGGCAAGTGAGTGTGATTTTACTCTCTGCTGCTTCACTGCTGCACGGTTACATGGACCAAAGCGACTCACAAATGTGACCCTGGACCACAAAACCAGTCATAAGGGTCATTTTCTTGCTGAAAAGCTGAATAAATAAGCTTTCCATTGATGTATGGTTTTTTTAGATAGGACAATATTTGGCCGACATACAACTGGAACATAAAATCTGGAATCTGAGGGTGCAAAAAATCAAAATATTGAGAAAATCATCTTTAAAGTTGTCCAAATGAAGTTCTTAGCAATGCATATTACTGATCAAAAAGTAAGTTTTGATATATTTACGGTAGGAAATTTACAATATCTTCATGGAACATGATCTTTACTAAATATCCTAATGATTTTTGGCATAAAAGAAAAGTCGATAATTTTGACCCTTACAATATATTTTTGGCTATTCCTACAAATATACCCCAGCGACTTCAGACTGGTTTTGTGGTCCAGGGTCACAAATGAGAAACTGAACAGCGTGTTGTTGTGCAGAGCTCTGCCGCCTGTGCCGCGGCTGCTGGCGGGGTCTCTGGCGGGAACCACGGCTGCCCTGATCACATACCCACTGGACATGGTCCGCGCTCGCATGGCTGTCACACCCAAAGAGATGTAAGACCGAGCAAAACTCTGCTTCATCAGAAATTAGTAGTGTCTAACTAAAATAATTAAAATTAAAATTAAAGTAATTAAACTTCAGCACTGAATGTTCTTCAGGCTTCCCAGACTTTTTAACCAGTGAATGGCTTTTCAACATTGATGCGGTTAATGTTAACTGAAACTATTAAAAACATTTACATTAATGGAAATAAAGCTGAAATAAAATACAGTATAAATATTAGAGGACTTAAACTTAAACTTGATAAACTAATAAAAAAATAAAATGAGAATTTGAAAAACAGTTTGAAATAAGTTTAAGTACTACAATAACTAAAAGTCAAATAAAATAAATAAAAAATTAACAATAAAACAAAAACTAATACAAATGACGAAAGCACATGACAAAATTACGAAAACAATTTAAAATTGAAATAACTGAAAAAATAAAAAAATACAACAAATGAATTTTATTAAATATTAAAAGAAAATATTAAGAAATATTAATTATAATAGTATATAAATAATACTAAACACTGAAAATGATGTTTTAAAATATTTTTTACTCAAAGTTCGTCTGTCTTCGTCCATTAAACATATTTTGCTAGACGGTAATACTTCTACTCCTGTGAGAAACTTGTTTTATTCTGTTGATACTTTTGAAAAGGTTTTTAATCAAGTAAATCCAAATCTAGTTTGAAGTTTTTTAGAAAAAATTAAACATCTTTAGTTTTAATTTTGAATTCCTAAACCTGGCTCTCGCCATGAACCTAGCCATAGAAGCTGACACAGCATCAAAAAGAGAAAAAAAACCTCACAATTTCTACCTAATAAAATATTTTAGAGCTTGACATAGCTAAAAAACTGTGTGTTCTTTATAAAAATGCCCATGGTGTTTTAAGATTTCATTCATTTCCACGACTATTCCAGGTATAAAAATCACAATTTTAAAATAAAAGTTTCCAAGACTGTGGCAATCCTGGTTCTTCAAAGACAGCAAAACATTGTTAAAGGATTGAATTAAACGAAGGAGCATCTTGTAGAGCTGTGCAAGTAAACGAAATACGGTTTAGATTTCGATTTCAGCCTCCTCAACTATTATGAAAATCTAATAATCGAGATAAAACGATTATTGCGTCCCATTCTGCCCCCTTTCCAGCGGTGTGCTTTCGCTCCTCCTTAAAAGCCAGCAAATCAGTAAAATCATGTAACGTGACTTTTGCAAAATGGGATGTGCTTGATTTATCAAAGTTGATCAGAACATCTTGATTTGCAGTTGTTTTAGCCTATTTTAATGCTTATGTCGTATTAAATCATCTTGAAGCCCCTTGGAAGTTTGCTGAGGTTAGAACAGCAGTCGTAGAGGAATGAGATGAAGTGTGATGTCACTGTGATGTCATTGCTGGTCAGGTACAGTAACATCCTGCACGTGTTCGTCCGAATCTCTCGTGAGGAGGGGCTGCAGACGCTCTACAGAGGATTCACTCCCACCATCCTCGGCGTCGTGCCGTACGCGGGACTCAGCTTCTTCACCTACGAGACGCTCAAGAAGCTCCACGCAGGTACATCGGGCCGCATACATGCCTGCGCTTTGACATTTCACAAGCTTTTATTTGATGGTGATTATTTACATTTTGGTTTCAGTGTTGTCTTAGTTTCAAATAATTGACTGCTTTTAGTTTAGTTTTTATTTGATTGCACCACAAAAGATCAGTAACACTTTTCTGTAAGGTCCCATTAGTTACCTCATATTAACTAACATTAGGCATTACATTTCTCATAAAGCAATAAGCCCCAAGAAGCCGTGGTTTACAGTGAATTTATAACAGCTAAGGGGCATTGTTAGGTACGACGCGAAGCGGAGTGTTATAAATTCACTGTAAACCACGATCAAGGACCGGAACTCTCCGTTTTATAATAATATTTATTAACCTTTGTTAACATTAAAACAACTTATTGTTAGTTAATGTTAGCTCAGGTCCATTAAATCAGTGTTTCCCAACCTTTCTTTAGTCGCGGCACCCTTTGGAAATTTTAACAAATTTGTGGCACCCTACAAAATTAATTTTGTCACAATATTTGAATTTCTAACTTCGATATGTAGATTTCGATTTCAGCCTCCTCAACTATTATGAAAATCTAATAATCGAGATAAAACGATTATTGCGTCCCATTCTGCCCCCTTTCCAGCGGTGTGCTTTCGCTCCTCCTTAAAAGCCAGCAAATCAGTAAAATCATGTAACGTGACTTTTGCAAAATGGGATGTGCTTGATTTATCAAAGTTGATCAGATTTATTCATGTTTTTAAAAGCATGAAAGAGCACTAACGCTGTCCCTTAGGAGGATTTCTGTGATTCGCTCAGAGACGGAACAGAAAACGGACGAGTAAGGTCAACTTTTAGCTCAAGGTGCGCGCCTCACTGGGCAAATACACGCAAAAATGTGTCAAAATGCGGCGCTTTGTGATTATTATTCATATAAACCCTTGTCTTTTATGTAATATGAACGTAAACCATTGAGAATGAAAATACGTGTGTAACAGTAAATTGGAGCCGTGCGGCTCTTAAAGTGACAGCAGCCTAATATTCCTGCTGCCGACTGTGTAATTAATATTAAACAAACAACAGAAGACAGAGAGAAATTCACTCACTGCTCTTGACTGAAGGACTATTGTAGCTTTAATAAGAAACAAAGGAAGATTATGCTTGTTTTATTTTACATTCAGTTATTCAATTTCTGTAGTAGGCTGTTAGCTGAATACTTTAGACTTGCACAGTTTGTTTCATTTGTATCTTTTTTTGTCCTTTCCTTTTTTTATTGCTGACCGTTTATTTATTTTATTATTTTTATTTTATTTGTTTTACTAATATTAGTTACCCTAGTATTCGGCTGTGGTATTGAGAATTTAGAATGTAGATGTCATAGCAACCTTATCTAAAGAAAATACATATTTGATATACAGTGGGTACGGAAAGTATTCAGACCCCCTTAAATTGTTCACTCTTTGGGTGAAACCTGAGCGGTGAACTCATTTTCGGCAGCCGGGATTTCAGTGCATCTCTAATTATTGGCGACATCAGAAATGGATATTATATAATAGCTGCTTTTTTTTTTTGTACATTTTAGCAATTTAAAATTATTAAAAAATGATTTTTTTTACACGGCACCCCTGCTCTCGACAGACGGCACCCCGGTTGGGAAACACTGCATTAAATAATATTAACAGATGCGATGTTTGATTTTAATAATGTTAATAAATGTTAGCATTAGCAACTAAAATTAATAAATGCTTTAGGAGTATTTTCCATTTTTAGTTCATGTTAGGTCCTTTAATATTAACAGATGCAACTTTGATTTTAATAATGTATTAATAAATGTTGGAATTAACATTTAAAGCATTTATGAAAGCATGTATTAATCAACATTTATTAATGCGTTATTAAAATCAAAAACTATATGTGTTCATATTATTTAATGGACCTGAATTAAAATGAAGTAAAAATGGAAAATAATTTTAAAGCATTTATTAATTTGAGTTAGTTAATTTCAAAATGTATTATTACATTATTAAAATCAAAAACTGTATGTGTTAATATTATTTGTACTTAACATGAACTAAAAAATAAATACTTTTAAAGCATTTACTAAAGTATTTTCCATTTTTACTTAATTTTGGCTCAGGTCCATTAAGTAATATTAACAGATGCAACTTTTGATTTTAATAATTTATTAATAAATTATATAAAAAAAAGTTGAAATGAACATTACCTAAGATTAATAAATGATTTACAATTTTTAGTTCCTTTTAGATCCATTAAATAATATTAACACATGCAACTTTTGATGTTAATAATGTATTAATAAATGTTTAAATTAACATTCATTATTCATGTTAACTAATATTAACAAATTAAACCTTATTGTAAAGTGTTACCAAAAAACTAATCACAAAGTTTTTTTTTATTTAAATCAAATGTTACTATTATTATTGTTAATGTATATTACATTTTAAATATTTAAAATGTTTTATTGGCCATTTTTATTTATATTCTTAACTGTTAATAATTATTATTAATGTGCATTATCATGCATATTATGTTTTATTGCATTTTATATATTTATTACAAATGTTTTTATTTAATTGGCAATTTTTTCTTAGCTATTTCGTAACCGTCAGTAACTCCTCTCTCTGTTTCAGAGCACACGGGCCGCTCTCATCCGTACTCGTACGAGCGTCTGGCGTTCGGTGCGTGCGCAGGATTGATCGGTCAGTCGGCCTCTTACCCGCTGGATGTGGTGCGCAGACGCATGCAGACGGCGGGAGTCACCGGACACACCTACGGCAGCATCTTGGGCACCATGCGGGAGATCGTGATGGAGGAGGGCGTGATCCGCGGCCTCTACAAGGGCCTGAGCATGAACTGGGTCAAAGGGCCCATCGCCGTCGGCATCAGCTTCATGACCTTCGACCTCATGCAGATCCTGCTGCGCAAACTTCAGCAGTTGGGCTACAATGCACGGTAGCAGACGGCGGCGCCCTCTACAGGAACAGGAAGTTGCAGTTGCAAGAAAAATGGAACAAATGTGTATTTTGTTGCTTTTGTTTAAATTTTTTTTTTACCTGAGCAAATGCTGCCAATGAAGAGAATGGGAAATGCCTGGCGTCATGTGACTAGTCTAAGACTAGCAAAAGCATATGTGCACTACAAAAATTATAATTTTTTTTGTTTAAATATCTTGTTTTCCATTACAAACCTCTAAACAGTTATAAATTAAGATGCATTTACTTGAGAAGCAAAATGAGGTGAGTTTATGCTTAAAACTAGAAAAAAATATCTCTAAAAAATTCTTAATTTAAAGGGAAAACAAAATAATTTTTCTTACTCCACTGGCACGGATTTGTTCTTGTTTTGAGTCTGAACTCACTTCATTTTGATAAATTCTTCAAAAAGCAAGACTCATTTTGCATCATTTTGCTTCTCAAGTAAATGTATCTTGATTTAAGAAGGTTTCGATGTTTGTGCTGGGAAACAGGACAAGCTACAGGTTAAGAAGCTGATTTTTTGCGGTGTGTTTAGAGCGAGTGTGTTCGCTACAGAGAAACACTGAATGTACGTCCCTGCGTCTCCTGCCGTCGCAGACAGAGCGTCCTATAAGTGCAATACTGACTGAATGCGTTTCTGGAAACACGGTTTTCTTCGTTGTCCTGCTTTACGTCTGTGTTTTCACACACATCAAGGGCTTTGATGAAAACACACACACACACACGCACACGCATTTCGAGTGAACAGTAGAAGCCGTTTATCTAAATATCACTTTCATATCAGGGTGAATCTCATGAAAATGGTCAAGAACACGTCCAGGTTTCACTGAAAAAAACAAACGTAATCATAATTGGGGGAAAAAAAAAATATTATATTTGCGGAATATTTGTAATTTTATTTTACATGAAGAGCATGTAGTCTGATTTAGGACCATTATGTTTTTTTTGGTGTATTTTCACAACAGTTGAATGCTTTCCCCCCAAATTATTTAATTATATATTTAAAAGCATAAATGTAAGTATACTTTATGGTAGTAATTATAATTTCTGATAAATTATATATATATAAATTAATATTATTATTATTTAAAAGTATAAATGTATACTTTATGATAGTACTTATAATTTCTGTAATTCAAATGTCTAATTAAAGTTGTAATAAGAATATATATATATATATATATATAATTTTTTTTTTTCTCTTGACAATTAAAAATACACAGACCATTTTTTCTGGTAGTATTTTTGTTCTGCATTTAAGATAATAATTTTAATAAAAAATTTTAAAATAATTGTAGGTAATTATATATACGTATACATTTTTGCATAATTTCCCCCTAAATGAAGTCTTTATGGTTTAATTTATGCACATGATTTTATTCACTCAGCTTCTTCCCCCGCAATATAGGAGACAAAAATCTATAAAATACATTTTTTTGTATTTATTTTGGCCTAAATATTTGGACTGAAATGTATTTTCTTCATGAGATTCACCCTTTTTTTTTTTGTATCCGTTACCGTTATTCCAGAACAGGAGAGCGACGAGTGTGTGTGAGAGTGTGTGAGAGTGTGTGAGAGTGTGTG
>NW_015555707.1:0-3708 GCF_001515605.1 Sinocyclocheilus anshuiensis
ACACAGACACAGACACACACACACAGACACACACACACACACAGAGCAGTGCAAACACTTCCCAGACTGGTTTCTCAGACAGACACGTTCGAGCACACAGGCTGAAATAGAGCAAAGGTCACGCTTCACTCTGAGCACACTACTGAGGGAAGGTGGACGAGAACCACAGACAGACAGACAGACTGTCTTCAAGCTCACATGAAGTCAAAATTTTATTTACTTCGTTAGCACTAGGCATGGGCCGGTATGAGATTTTGACGGTATGATAACCTTAAGCAAAAATATCATGGTTTCACGGTATTGTTGTTACAGCTCTAAAATATGTTATTTTTAAATGTCTGGGTAAAAACAAAAAAAAATTTCCACTGAACACAATCCATTTAGCGGTTTTGAAACGTGACATTTTCAAATCGCGGTATACCTTGAAACCGGTAATCGGCACATGCCTAGTTAGCACACATTATTAGTCTTATGGTTAACAATTCATCCATGCAAGTTAGAAAAATAAAAAAAAAGAAAACACTGAAATCAGCTGATGGTTCCAAAAAAAAAAAAGAGATTCAAAAACATGAAATATTAAAGGGCTTGTGTGTGTTAGGTTAAAAAAAATAAATTATTATATATATTATGAAATAGTTATTTATAATATTGTAATTATTATAATAATATTTTATTATTATATTTCTGTGGTATATTTTATGGTATATATTAAAAATATGGTGTGTATATATATATATATATATATATATATTACAGAATATAAACAGAAATTTAAATAATACAATTATATTAGGATGTTTAATACTATACTTGTATCACATTATATTATAAACATAGACATAAAGAAATAGGCTACTGTGTATAAAAAAAGAGACAACAGACAATGAGACAGAGACGAATATTCCAGAACATGGGCTTCGTAGCATCACTAACACACGAGGATCATGGGAAGAGATGGTGAGAAATGCTGTGATTTAGATTCTCTCTCTCACACACACACACACACACACACTCTCTCTCTCTCTGGTTACAGCTGATACAGTGTTTCCTTGGTTACCGCTGTAAACAAAGCAGCGCTGCCTGAAACACTGCTTTAATATGAACTATACAGAGACGACATGAAAAGAAAATACCATGTAAACTTTTCTGAAGACAGTCAGTTCCCCTCAGAAACACATTCATATAAACCCCCAAATCAATATTGAGGATTTCCTTCCAATAGTTCGTGCATCATGAACAGTGAGTGATCTGCCTGCTGCAGTATTTTTCTCTTCGTCTGTCTTCAGAGTCCCGTTTACAGACTTCATATTTTCACATAAATTACATTTTGGAAAATTATTGCATTGCAACGCAGTTTGTGCAAGTCCAGAACAGAGACGAGTTGCTTGCAATGAGACAAAAAATGGCCGGTTACCGATCGTGTAAATTCCAGGGGAAGCTCCTTAAGTTCGGTCGTCCTACACACACGTGACTGACCGCTCACCGCTCGGTACAGCAGGAGGCGTGTTACTCTCTACACTCACTCAACCTGAGGGATTCCTACACTTTCAGCTTTCAGTGAGACATGAAAAACAGCGCATACCGCAGGAATGGTCTAACGGAAAATATTAGCAGTTTTGAAACCGTGACATTTTCAAATCGCGTTATACTGAAACCGGTAATCGGCCCATGCCTACTTAAGACTACAATTTTACTCTGAGTGGCTTTATGCATACGGCCCTAGAATATTATAATTACTGTTCAGTAGGAGTTTGAGTGTGATTGGTTAATTCCAAACAGAGTACCATGTTGTGTTATAAAAGTGTGCACCTTTATGCAAGTCAGTTTCAGGTTTTATTTTTTTATTTTTTTACTTTTAAAAAGTTTGTTTATTTCTTAAATGAATTTTGTAGGTAGAAAAAGATCGGACATGATTTAATTAGATTTTTTTACATCGCAAAAAGCTTTAGCAGGAGTGTGCAGATGTTTTATACCCACTGTGTGTCATCAGCCATTAAAGTTCAATTCCAGTAGTAAGAGGACACATGGAAGTACCAGATTGTGTAGCGCCTGTGATGTGTTTATTGAGCATGTGCTGTTTAACAGGATCACAGCGCATCTCGTTCTCACAAAGATGCAGATTCAGTCTTCTGTGTTCTCGTGTCCTGGAGTTAGTTCTTTTAAGGTAGCCTGGCAAGATGACAAAAACACAAGTACATTCTTTCTTAGACTGTTCTTAGACTTGAGAAACAGCCTTTGTCCTTCCTCTGCATCCCTGCTGGTTCTGACCCACAATGCCACAGTTCTGCTCTTAGACTCTGGTCATGTGTCCCTGACTCTACATTAAACGAGACCTTACCTTTAAGAGGTCATATTTACATCATATTTATTACATTTTTAAAATCACATTTAAAGGCTGTATGAACCCAAATAAACATGTTATGACAGAGACAAACATAAGATCAACATCTCAGTGAAACATGTTATTGTACAGTTCACTCA
This sequence comes from Sinocyclocheilus anshuiensis, assembly GCF_001515605.1. Classification (NCBI taxonomy): domain Eukaryota; kingdom Metazoa; phylum Chordata; class Actinopteri; order Cypriniformes; family Cyprinidae; genus Sinocyclocheilus; species Sinocyclocheilus anshuiensis. The sequence continues at coordinate 2,482 of NW_015555707.1, forward strand.
TTGAATATTGCCATCTAGTGGCTAAAGCTTGGAAGTAAATGTTTGACACCCTGGGGAATGTCAGATCTCTAACAACATAATCAGACCAGACAAATGATCTTAAACAGTGTAGATTCAGACTTTCCTCCATTGTTTTCATGCTTTGTCTTTTTTTTTTAGATCCATGTGTGTCAGAATATCACAATCCTCTTTATAGATTGATCTTTCTGTCTTGTTTTCAGCGTGATTCCCGGCACACAGAAGATCTGGGTGAGGACCTGGGGCTGCTCTCACAACAGCTCTGATGGAGAATACATGGCTGGACAGCTGGCTGCCAGCGGATATAAGATCACAGGTACACATGAAAACAGATCAGACGCTTTTCCATTCAAGATTTCAGACATCAGCAGTGCAGTTTTTAGCGTTTTAATTACTGGACTATAAAAGTTTTAATTACTGCCTCTTGTGCTTTTTATAGTTACAGTTTACTACATTTGTAAAACTAATCTCATACAATCGTCTACCTAATGTAAGCTAACGTAAGGGTTTGACCAATGTGACGCTGCAGCTCAAGACTGGAATTGAGTCCTCCAGCAATTTAAGAGAAGACACTCTTATGAGAATGTGTTGGAGTGCAAACAAAGGTGAACCAGTAGACTATGTGAAAGTTAAAACTACAAACAAGAGATGCTGTCATGTGTGAATATACTCAAAGCGAATTTCTGTTCTGTTCTTTGCTTAGAACATCACACCACACACACTTACTATAACACTCACACACACACACACAAACAAACATCACACACACTCACTATAACACACACACACACACACTCACACTCACTCACTCACTCACTCACAAGCACACATTATTAGTCTTATGGTTAACAATTCATCCATGCAAGTTAGAAAAATAAAAAAAAAGAAAACACTGAAATCAGCTGATGGTTCCAAAAAAAAAAAAGAGATTCAAAAACATGAAATATTAAAGGGCTTGTGTGTGTTAGGTTAAAAAAAATAAATTATTATATATATTATGAAATAGTTATTTATAATATTGTAATTATTATAATAATATTTTATTATTATATTTCTGTGGTATATTTTATGGTATATATTAAAAATATGGTGTGTATATATATATATATATATATATATATATTACAGAATATAAACAGAAATTTAAATAATACAATTATATTAGGATGTTTAATACTATACTTGTATCACATTATACTATAAACATAG
>NW_015555707.1:13015-34929 GCF_001515605.1 Sinocyclocheilus anshuiensis
CACTCACACACTCACACACACACACAGAAGATGAAACCCAATGACTGAAGCAGCACATGGCTGGATCTCTCTCACGGCAGTGTGTACGAGGAAGAGAGAGGAAAGGGGAAAACCACAAAAGACTGGGAATGGAAGAAAAACAGGTTTCACAATTTCTCATGATCTTCTGTAACCAGATCCTGATCCAAACCACACACGGTCGAGGCATGTAGCCGCGTGTGACCGATACTGAGAGAGATAACGGAGCACAAGCTCGCGTCTCGCCTGCGGTCACAGACAAAACACTGGGATCCGTCTGAGATGAACACGCTCACACATTGGCCCGATTCTGCGGCGCAAACTCTGATTCCTCACGGACGGAACAGACTAAAAAGCAGAGACAGCACAGATACTACACCTCTCAGGCGATAGCCGATTATTCTGAACTGATACCAATAGTTTAGTTTTCTTAAAGAGATAGTTCACCCAAAAATGAAAATTCTGTCATCATTTTCTCACCCTCATGATGTTCCAAACCTGAATGAGTCTGTTTAACCTGTTGAACACAAAAGAAGATGCTTTGTAGATTATTGGTAACCAAACAGTTGACGGTAGCCATTGACTTTTATAGTATGAAAAAAATTACTATGCAAGTCAATGGCTACCGTCAACTGTTTGGTTGACATTTGACTGTTTGGGCCAAGAACTGCATTTTTTTATTGTATAAAGTTTACTGAAGTGCACTTTGTTATTAGGATTTGTACATCGATAACTCAATGGCCCAAACAGTCAAACATTAACCAAACAGTTGACGGTAGCCATTGACTTGCATAGTAATTTTTTCCACACAATGGTAGTCAGTGGCTACCGTCAACTGTTTGGTTACCAAAATATCTTCTTTTGTGTTCAACAGAAGAAAGAAACTTGTACAGGTTTGGAACAACATGAGGGTGCGTTAATGATGACAGAATTTTTATTTTTGTCTGAACTATCCCTTTAAGAAAAAATCTCTCCCAACTAATGGTTTAAACTATACAGGGAACCCTCTTATTTGGTACATTACTATAATATTTGAGGTTAATGAATAACAGAGCCCAAACCATTATATTCAACTGCTATTTATTTTCAGATATAATAATTATCACACTCAAATAAAAACTGAAATGCTCAACACTGATTGATCGATTACATGCGACGTGATTCATTTCAGTAAGTTGTTCTGTATCTTTAAACACCTTCTGATGCTCATTCATGTTTATTTTGTGCTATAACTTGTATTAAAGTGGAAGAGACTCACGCTGTCGCTACAGCGATCTGTCGTACCATATTTAAGAGCGTCAAAACTGCATTTACTGTTTGAATTTTGTAATAAAATGGACAGAATATGAGAGCTAATACTTTGTTTTTATCAGAAGTAAGCACAAAGCTCTTTGTGATTATTGGATGCAAGGTGCGCTACAAATAAAAATACCACAGTCTTGGCAACCCTGAACCTGCATTAACGGCACTATTTTTTAAATGAGATTGCATTATTGTGTTTATCGCGTTAACTTCAACAGCTCTAAATTCAACACAAAAAACATTTCAGAGATCAAGAACATTAAAACATCAACCACTGTTCAGCACAGGAACCTTAAAGGACCATTTCACCCCAAAAATCACAGTTCTATCATTATTTACTCACTCATGAGTCTCTCCACACCTGATTTATGACGAATCATTTTCACATACAAGCTTCAAAAAGGACAAAAACACCATAACATCAGTCCATAAAAGCTCTTACACACTGAGAACAATAAACTATAAATGTAAAAATAATATAGTGAAGTCCACAGCAGGGTATAATGATAACGACACAGAGGAACGATATATCATTGGAATCACTTTCAGAGCGAATAAACGATAACAAGTTTTCAAAAACCATCCAGATACTACCTTAAAATTATATTACAATAATACTAATAGTTGTCATTATACACTAGACCATGATTTTTTCACCATGAAGTCTCTTCTGCTCACCAAGGCTGCATTTTTGAGCAAAAATACAGTAAAAACAGTGAAATATTATTACAATTTAAAATAGCTATTTTCTATGTGAATATATTCTAAAACTTTACTTATTTCTGTAACATAAAGCTGAATTTTTAGAATTCTCACAATTTTCAATAGAAAACTGTAAATGGTAAATTACTGTAAATTGTAGGGCTGGGTAAAAAATATCGATATCTTGATATTAATCTATTCTCATTTTTACGGAACGATATCGATTCTTAAATCCCAAGAATCAATTAGTCTAGCCTGTTTTCAGTTAATGGACGGAACATTGAAGGGCACCTCCCATCCAATATATCGCAATAAGCATTCAACAGACGCGGCAGCGCAAGGCACACGTGAACAACTGATCATCTCCTCCGCTTTAATACTAGTTATAGCACAAAATAAACATGAGTAAACATCCAAAGATAAGTTAAAAGAAAGAGTACAACTTTACAATCTGTATCCCGTCTCATGTAATCGCACCAGTAGTGAGCGTTTAACGAGCCATTGAGTCATTCATTCAAACGATTCGTTCAAACAGCAGATTCATCAGATGTTTATGCATGGGCTAATGGAACTTTGATTCAACCGATTCGTTCAAAACACGGAATCAATCAGCAATTAATCGGCTGGTTGCTGTGAGATGCGCTGTTTCCGCCTAAAATGTAAGTGACCTAATATTATTGTATTTGCTTATTGAACTGTTTATAGAACTATTAAACAGTCGTAATGGCCGATTCGTTCAAAACACGGAATCAATCAGCAATTAATCGGCTGGTTGCTGTGAGATGCGCTGTTTCCGCCTAAAATGTAAGTGACCTATTATTATTGTATTTGCTTATTGAACTGTTTATAGAACTATTAGACAGTCGTAATGGTGAAAACGTTGTTTGATGTTACCTAACTAACTGCATTTTAAATATAAACACTTTCCATTTTGAATTGATTTTGATTTCTCCTGGAGAGGCTGCGTGAGCCTCGCCTCAGCAATAGATACATATTATACAGTCTATGCTCAGCCCCGGCCCAATTTAAACCCTGACTGTACTTGATATGTATCCAAAATAAGCGATATTGAATTGAATCGAATCAAATTGGTAATCTAATCGAATTGCAAGCTAATGAATGAGAATCGAATTGTGAAAATTGTATCAAAACCCAGCCCTAGTAAATTGTAGTAACATTTCACAATATTACAGTGTTTTACTGTATTTTGGATCAAATAAATGCAGCCTTGGTAAGCAGACGAGGCTTAAAAAATTCCAAAACATCTGAATTATTCCAAACTTTCAGTCTAGTTTCTGTTCCGCTGAAGTCATATGATAGTGTTTGTGAGGAACCGACTTGTCAAGACACTGAGGATCCATGCCGTGAGGCTGAGTAAATGACAGAGCGAACTCTTCAGCACACATTGTTGCTGAATGGGACAGGCTCTTATGTAGCGCAGCTGTTTCCTCTTCCTGTTCTGTGAAGAGCAGAACACAGCGGTGTGTTTCCTCAGCGCCTGATCCACACAGATGTGTTTGTATCAGAAAGCTCTGCCTCGGGCCTCAGAGACAGCAATGCGTTACGAGGTCAAGGCCGGATAATTAGCAGAGCGGCGACTTAACAAAGACACGACAAACCCCGAATCAACAGCAGGGAGAGCAGACGAGCAGCAGCAGTCAAGTTTATGAGCAAACAGAGCTGTACGATTAATCCAAATCAAACCGAAATCACGATATGCGATTATCAAATCACAAAACCATTTCACAAACTTGTAATGAGAAACGTTCATCAACAAAAGAGAAACTGTAAGGCTTCCAGATATTCCAAATGTTAGTATTGTAATTTTACAGTTGTAACATACAAAAAAATTACTATTACTATATTATTTTTCTTAAATATTGATTTTTTTTTTCATTTTACAGTGAAAAGTTTCAATAGCAGTATTTCTTATTTTCTTTTAATTTAGTAATTTTTATAGTTTAGTAATAATAATAACGAATATCATTATAAAAATTACTGCCATATTGATATTTAATCACAACATTTTGGCCAAATCTGCAGCCATACAAACAAGCAAAGCAGACGTGTAATTTTTTTAAGTCACATTTTAAATTGCAATCATAATTGACACGCCCTTTGACGAAACTCAAGATCTTTGCAATTTAACATCGCAAAGGCCTTATGATTACACACACCAAATTTGAAGATGATCCGATCACAACTGTAGGAGGAGTTCGTTAAAGTACGAGGCCTGAAAATGGCAAAAATTGCACAAAACTCGTAGAGAAAATTCGAAACGGCTGACTTCCTGTTGTGTTTAGGACTTCGCTCCAAGATACTTTTTTGTAGGTGTTGGGACGTTACATGCATGTACTGAATTTCATACACATACGTGAAATGTAGTGTGAGGGGCGCTTCGTTGAAATGTTATAGGTGGCGCTATCGAGCCATTTTGCCACACCCAATTCCGAAACCCATATCAGATGTACATTTTCGCCACTTTTGATGCGCGTGCAAAGTTTCGTGAATTTGCGAGCATGTTTAGGCCCTCAAAAATGCGATTCACTTTGGAGAAGAAGAAAAAACAGCAATTCCAAGAGGGTCCTCGCACCTATTTTTTATTATCTACTAAAAGCACTGAGGAACTGCAGCAGTTTTCCAGTGAAACGAAGTGAGGGAGCAGAAACATGTTTTTCTGTGATGCATCTTCAGCTGATCTGTGTCTGCATGTAGTTCCTCTTTTTAAAAAATCCAAAGGATCTCAAAGCATCTGCTGATGTACGGTGTGTGGTCTGTGTGTCACTGATGCATCGAGACACACACTCATCAGCACTGGAGAGGAAGCTCGGGTTCCCGTAAACACGCAGCAGGGGGCGTCTGTGATGAGAGCCCGCATTTAAAGAAAGAGACGCAACACCAGACCAAAAACTTTCTCAAATCAAAAGAAAGAAATAACAAAATGACATGTTTCATAATTCCTGTGATGCCCTATTACTGTAAAAAAAATAAAAATAATAATAATAATAATTATAATATATATATATATATATACACATATATTAAATGGTTATTATTTCATGAATTCAATTGATTAGACATATATATATTACATTATTTAAATTAAACCATTAAAATAGAATCCAGAAAAAATTCAAAAGGAAAACATGGGAATTGGGAAAAATAAAACAGAATTTTGTGTGTGTGTGGGGGGGGGGGACCTACCAATTTGAAGATTGGTAGGTCTATTAGTAAACTTAGTTGACTTCAGCAATCCTTATTGCATTATATGCCATGGTGACAGTTCAAAAGTGGGAAAAGCACTTTTTAGAAAAGAAAAGAAAAGAAAAGAAATTAAAGGCAGCACAACAAATAGGCTACTATCATGATGCATTTAAAATCATACAATTGTTACATTTTTTTTTTTACAGTAATGAGAATTTTCCCCTCAAATCATACAGCCCTATCAAATATGTAAATGTAAAAATGAAAATGATGTAAATATGTAAAAATTCTGTCATTGTGTCATAACAAATCCATAATCCATTGTTCATCTTCAAAACACAAATTAAGATATTTGTAATGAAACCTGAGTGATTGAAAGTAATTAAAAGAAAACTTCAATGGGGTAAATGCTTCAGAAAAGTGCATAAAGGCACAGTAGATTTTATTTGGGCTTTTATTCACACATGAGGGTAAGTAATTAATCACAGGATTTTGGTTTTTGGAAGAACTATTCCTTTAATTTGATACACGTGCTGCATAGATGATGATCTTTAGATTTGTGCGTCTGACAACAATCAAGCATACAATCCCTGCCGGTACGAGACTCGAACCCACAACCTTTGGGTTACGAGTCCGACTCTCTAACCATTAGGCCACGACTTCCCAGGCCACGACTTCCCCGTCACGTTCTAACAGGAACGAAGCTTAAATGTGTCTAAAAATAACATCACTGAGATTTCATGTCTTTATCGAACTCTTCATGTTCACAGAAGCCAGGATGACCAGGTGACCAAACGTCCTCTTTTTCCTGGACATCTCCTGGCCGGGATTTCTAAATTGCCTAAAGTGTCCCAGATTTGGCTTTGTTTTCCTACAGCTTTCAAACAAGGTAATGACTTAAAGTAGTTTGACCAATAGCGTGCAGGCATTCTACACACTCGACCAATCGTGGCGTGTGAGAAGGCGGGATCTACAGAGAACAGCCAAAGCGATGCAAACACAAAAATAAGCCAAAACCTGGACATTTTAGTCAACTTGTGAAATCCCAGTCAGGACGTGTCCAGGAACAAGAGAGCCTCACAGACAGCAACAAAATAAAAATAATCAAACTCAAATCAAGCCGTTGAAGAGTTCATGCGCTTCAGAACAAACTCTGACTGACTTGATAAACTAGCTTTCATTTCCAGAGAACATCATCAGGTCATGACTGAGAGTCTGTCTAGACAAACAAGGGCAAGACAACGTCTGAAAACAGAGGTAGAGACGTTTGATCGCAAGGAACATTATTTATTACTGGACAGCAAGTTCTGCTCTGGAATTCAGCAGACCTTTTCCCAAGACACCGAGTTCTTACTGATATCACCTTGTTATTTGTTCAGCTTTTCCTTTAGGAAAGATTACTTGGAAACTGCAGACAGATTTTGCAAGAGGGTTAATCAGAGAGAATTCCAGGAATGAGTGAGTCTGCTGGACAACAGGGGGCAGCTGTCTGAACAATAAGTTAGTCACTACATATGAAGTATTAGTCGGGCAACTCCCAGCTGAGGATTTCAGAGCAGACAGAACGTCACACACACAGCCGTCTGACTGTCTGAGAGCAAACCACATCCGTCTGATCAACAGACCGGCCTGAGGACCTCAAAACACTTATGAAAATGTGCACGTTATCGCATCATAATATCATCATGTGAGGAAACTGCAACACAGTCTGAATAAAAACCAAGGGAGAGTTCAACCAAAATATTAACATTTTGCCATCATTTACTCACATTGTTCCAAAACTTCTTTCTTCTGTTGAACGCCAAAGAAGATATTTTGAAGAATGAACCAAACAGTAAAACCTAGGGACTAGATTCTTCAAAATATCCGTTGCGTTCAACAGATCATCCTGAATGAGGCTGACAAGTGCACAGATGTCATCCTTATTCAGTTTTAAACACAAACATCTCCACAATCACATGAATTCGATCATAATTCATATTTAGCTTGCTAGGAGTCTGTCTGTCACTGACCGCGTCACCTACTAACCGGATCCTTACGCGACCTAAACTAGTCCGCGTCAAAACGTTCCCAGGAGTTTATCTGAGAGGTTACCCAACACATAATGAGTCTAAATAGCCACGTAACAGCATAAATACACCGCGGGATTGAATAAATGCCCGTTACTAAACTAAACAAAAAACAAAAGGAAGCCGCAATGCAGTTTAACCAGCGCCGCGATTCGGATCGTCTAGTGTAGAAACGCGCCGGGATACTCACTGAGCGCCATACTCTGGAATGAAGTGGATCTCTTGCAGTTACACGTACAGGAGACATTGGTGTGGGTGTCGGTGGTTCCGTTCATCAGACCCATGAAGCTGAACATCGGAGAAATCTCACGGATCGACGCGGAAAACGGACGAACATTGACGAACATTGACGCAGGCTTTTCCTCGTTTTTCGGCAACGCTTCTTTCTTCCAGGCAGCTGTGGAGCGGCTTTCCTTTAGCCTCCGTCCCCCCACCCCCGTCCCGCTGTCTGGCCTCTGTCCTCCAGTATTCCCGGTGTTATTCCCAGACGGTCAGTACTACTTTCCAGCCGTCTGCGCGCACCTCATTCAAGTCCAAGTTGGCTGGGAACCCGAGAGGGGCGGGGCTAGCGCGCGGGGGCGGGGCTTAGAGGCAGACAGCAGCACGTCACTGCCAGACTTGGCCTTTCACAGAGTGCATGAGCCAATCAGAGTCAACCGGGGGGTTGACACAATAGAAAACACACGTTTACACACGTTTAGAGTTTATATGTGGAAAAGAATTACCAAGGCTATTACAGACAGACTCGAAATTGTTTTAAAGACACTCGTTTATTATCAGTGCCCTCTAACTTGAAATTTTAATTAGAATTAGAAATTAAAATGTGTTGCATTGTGAAATATTAGCATGATTCATATGTTCAGTGTGAGTGTCGCAGTGTCATTGTGCTCCTGACAGACTGACTCCTCTGAGCTCCATTTGAGAGAATAAGCGCCCTCCTCTGGCCAAAAACGCAATTTCTAGGCATAGTTCAGCCAAAAAATGACAATGTGCTCACCCTAGGGCCATCTAATATGTAGATGAGTTTGTTTCTTCATCAGGTTTGTAGAAATGTAGCATTGCATCAGTGTCTCAGCAATGGATGCTCTGCAGTGAATGGGTGCCGTCAGAATGAGAGTCCAAACAGCTGATAAAAACATCACAATAATCCACAGCACTCCAGTCCATCAGTGAACATCTGAAGAAGACAAAAGCTGAAACTAATCCAGCATTAAGACGTTTTTATACGAGTCCATAATCCATAATAACTCTTCCTCCAGTGAAAAAGTGCATCTGCTGTTGTCTCTCACATCAGAATCCAGCCACATATGTGTTTAGAGCTGTTTAAACGCTGCTTGATCTGTGCAGATTTCTCTCCTGATTCACACCTGACCGTGAGGACATTTTCAGCGCATTTTCATTTCTCGGTGAACTATTCCTTTAATTCCTGTTATGGTAAAATGTGTGCACATAAACTTAGACATATTTAATCAAAGTTTACCTAAAAACATTAAACTAAAACCAGTGCCCCAGACTAATACTAAATGTCATTATTCTGCACAGATAAGTAATGCAAACAGTTCCGGTGTGTTTGCAGAAGCTGATGGCCACACCTGTACGAGCTTCTTAACACATTAGAATAGTTAAATATAGTTTGGTCAGTAGTTTGTTTAGCGTGTCAGAGCAACCTCGTGAAAGGTGTGTCCGTCTGCCGTCACAATCTGACCTCTGTCAGGCTCTCAGTGACCCGGAGCGCAGTACTGATGCAGTCTGCAGCGTGTCATGACATAACATTTACTTTTATGCATTTTGCAGACGCTTTTATTCAAGGTGACTTACATTGCATTCAAAGTAATACAACTGATCAGTTCATGAATTCCTTGGGAATCGAACCCATGACCTTGTGAGAAACAAGGTCAGAATAGTGAGATAAAAAGTTGTAATTATTGGATTGATTGATTTATTTTTTTATACTGTTGCAGAGAAAGATATAAAAGTCTTTATTTTAGCAATTATATTCACTATCATACAAAATTGATATTAGAAGTGTTCTAAATGTCATGAAGCAGCTTGTTAAGAACAGTAATTGAGTGATAAATTGCACTTTTTTTCTCCTCGCATAACAGTTTATATCTTAAAAACTGCATCTAATTTCTATATATAAACACACACACACACACACAGACACACACACACACTCACGCACACACACACACATGCTCACACACTCACGCACGCACGCACTCACACACACACACACACACACACTTTTTGAGGCCTCCTCTCGCATCTCTGTGGACAGTCACATTCTACAGGTACGTTGACTAGACAGCTGCAATCGTGGAATGGCAAATGCATCAGGCAACAGTGACTGAAACATATAAACTTGAGTCTGAGGTATCAGCGTGGCTTTATGGGCCACAGGAGTGTGTGTGTGTGTGTGTGTGTGTGTGTGTGTGTGTGTGTGTGTGTGTGTCTGTGTGGGTGTGTGTGTGTGTGTGTGTGTGTGTTCTGACGCTCTACTGCAGCAGCATAAAACACACTCCGAATGAACACTCTGTCTCTCTCTCTGTGTCTTTCACACCAGCGCTCATTACAGTCGCTCATTGCTCACACAACACTATTTAAGCAAGTTTTTCTCTTTGCTGATCATCTTCAGCTCTTCTGTGTCCTGATCAGACTCTGGGTCTCTGATAACATAATCTGTCTGAGACCTTTAGAGACGATGATTCATACGGCTGGATGCTCACATGATGTTAGAAAGCAAAACTCCGTTGAGCAACAGTTTCCTCTCTGTCTTAATCCGTTTGATCCAGAAATAGAGCAGAAGAGCTCAGCATTACTGAGATGAACGCAGTACTGGATAGAACGTTTATAAAACCCCATATTCGAATGTTATATACTGTACGTACATATATTAAATATCCATAAGTGAAATATATTGTCATATGAAGTAAAAACATTAGAAATTGGAACAATTTAATATATTAACGTATATACAAATATGTATGTTTATGTATGTGTAATACATTTTTGGACATATATGTCATGTATATCCATTCTGAAACCTGTCAAAACGTTGATATTATATAAGTAAATATAAACGGTAGAGATGTATTTTAAAAACGTATTACAAATATATATATATATATATATATATATAAACATACAGATATGTTGTTTTAATAAAGTTGCATATATAAATGAAATATACATTGTTGACATATGGTTGCTACATATGATACCATATAAAAAATCATGTGCACACATACAAATTTTACTATGGGAATTTTATATATGTTATAAACTCATATCTTCATCTTCCCAGAGAATGTATGTATGTGAAAATTATATATAGCCTTATAGATAACAATCACTCTTGATATAGAGAGATATACAGTATGTCATTACATTTCCGTATGGGATGTATTTAATATTTTACTCTGTTTTGTACCTGCTGCAGATATTGAAAGGTTAAATGTATATATATTCATATACAAAAATTGTACACCCTCAAACTCGTAACTGTTGAATTGATTTGTACTGTATTTTTGCAGAACTGAGAGATGACTGTCTCGGGGAGGCAGAGAAAGTCTTTTGTCAGAAGACTAATAATTATTTATTTATCTACTGCTGTACAGTAACTGACAGTATATTCTATTTTGTGTTCATATTCAATTCTTTGATATTTGACCTTTTCATCTACTGTAAGATCTCTTTACAGTAGTGTAATGAAAGTAAACGTTTCTTAAAACTTATTGCTAACTTTGACTGTATCTGCACCGCTCTATTTATGCTGCATACTGTAACAGATATTGACTAGCAAAATGATTCCTGATTCCCCAAAAGGAGGTTTTTGTAACAGTGTTTTGAACTGATCTCACTAGTGTTCTCTAGGCTGTGCAGTAGTCTGTGTATTTGACAGGTCTGTGTGTCATCTGAGGCCAAAGTTTAGATTCTGATAAAAGAGAATAAGTTTTTGACTAAAATATTTGAATATCTGAAGTCTGTGTGTAGTTTTGAAATTGTGTTTATAGTTGTGATAAAATGGTGAATTGTTTGTTAGCAATCAAGATAAAACTGTAAACACAGATAACCAAACATGACTAAAATATTGACATTTTCCATGATTTTGAAATATGATTTTGCTCATTTGACACTCATGTGGAGTTTCACTACAGCTCAAGGATGAGCTCCAGTATTCAGACATCTCTCTCTCTTTCTCTCTCTGCGTTATTGTGTCTGTCTGCCTCTCATTTGCTGTAATCAGTTGTCTAGACATGAGCGTCAAACACCTGAGAGTCGAGACAGAACAACTGCCACTTCATTTCATGATGTCTGGATCATTCAGAGGGAGTCTCTCCTCCTGTGTCTGTCTTCAGCTGTATTTTTAGCTGCATCAGAGACACAAACCACCTGGATCTGTGTGAGTGAGTGTGTGTGTGTGTGTGTGTGTGAGTGTGTCTGTGTGTGTATGTGTGTGTGTGTGTGAGAGAGAGACTCAAACTGAGAGGAAGACGTGTGAAGAGAGAGATGGAGGAAACAGAGACAAGAAATGAGAAAAGAGCATAAACATTGTGGAAGAGAAAACGAGGGAGAGAGACGAGGGCAGACATAGAGAGACATCAGTCCATTTGGAATCACGCAGGACTGATAATGAGCCACACACACACACACACACACACACACACTCTCTCTCTCTGTCTGGTCTCTCAGTCATCTGACCCAAATGAAGTGTTCTGAGAGCAATAACAATGAAGCGGCGCATGATGTGACTTGAGTGCTACTGACTGAACAAATGCATCACGCTGCTGGAAAAACAGCGTCTAGACTGCAGGATAGAGAGATTCGTTTCATATTTCTCTGATTCTGCTGTCTGAGATTATGAGCTGAAAGTGTGTGTCTGGAGGAGAGGAGAGAAATTCAGAAACAGCCTTCAGTTCTTTTGATACTTTCACATTAGATCAAAATCAGCACAAGAAAAGGTTCAGTTCGTTAAAATGCTGTTCATCAATTTTGTATGAAAAAAGCTTTCTGCAAAAGCATAAGGATATTATTATTATGAAGAAATAATAATAATAATGATTATATAATATACATTTATTCATATAATATAAACTAACCATAAAATCATGCATGATGAGGACCGCATCAGTAAACTGAGTTATTGACTTTTGAATGGGAGGAGAAATATTCCCGTATTTATTTAATATGTTAATGTCAGAGGTCGTGTATGCAGTCAAAATGAGTGTTTGTTCCATGAAAATGATGTAATATGTTGCTTCATGCATTTATAGTTTGGCATATTGTTGGGGAAATCAATATAGCTTCATTTGAATGATTATTACCATTTTCAGTATACAGACAGTAGAGAAAATAAAACATATGCAAGAAATTGAAAATGAAGAGGAATATACAACAGAATAGGTAAAGTGTAAGTCATGCAAAAAAAAAATTTCAAAGTTGTAAATAAAGATTATTGGAGTATGTTCAACAAGAAAATACTATTTTAGTCTTTCTACTTAAAAATGTCCAGTATTTCAAAGTGTCACAGTTTTGTCATTATTAGCGAAATTTACAAGCAATTTGTGAGTGAAAATTGTTTCTACACTAGTTTTATCAGTGTGTCTAATAGAGTACAGCAGGTTTCTGTGGAATATGATGTTGTATGGTGTAGAGCATTAGACTTTATAAACTATATTTCAGGATAGATTGTGTTGTGTTTTTATTTATAAATGTGAGGCGGCTGAATCATCAACATAAGACAAAATGTAATTAATAACCCCTATGAATGCAGGAATTAACACCCACATGCCAATTAAGCAGCATCTGATGTTGTCATGGAAACGAGCCTGTGTTGATGGAGACTCGCTCTCGCTCACGTTTGTGGCTCACAATAACATTTTAAAAAGTAAGAACAACCACAAAGATCAGTCGTTCTTGACCCTCAAGTGATGGAGGGATGATAATTTGAGAGCAGTAGAACACATATGATGATTTTTAACTTTAACCGTTGCATTCTATCAGTCGTATAATGCATGGCAATGGTAACAAAATCTATGAGAGTAAAAAAAACATGCTCGTTACTACACATTGATGTCCTAAGACATGAAACGATCGGTTTGTGCCAGAAACCGAACAGTATTTATATCATATTTTACCTCTGATTCACCGCAATTTCCAACTACGCCAGAGCGCGTACACACCTCACACACCGGATGCCTGCGCGCCCAAAGACAGTTGGACATAGTGGTGTATTAGAGGTAAAAAATGATATAAATACTGTTCGGTTTCTGTGCATTATGTAACTCCGTCTCACACTGTCATATTGCGCTTCGGCTCTGATTAAAGACCCTGAATGTCCACAGTGTTTTATGCTCCTGCAATGCTAAAGTTTCTGTTTGTGTCTCTCACAGCCATCCGTGGGAAACCGTGACCAAAGCTGCCATGCAGAAGTACCCAAACCCCATGAACCCCAGCGTGTTTGGCGTGGACGTGTTGGACCGTAACGTGGACCAGCGGGGACGACTGCACAGCAAGCGGCTTCTCAGCACCGAATGGGGCCTGCCGTCCATCGTTAGATCGGTACTGACTCCTGCTTCTCTTCTACATAACACAGACTGATCTGATTATTTGTTTGAGATGCTGGTTTGAGATGTTCATATCCCAGCTATGGGAAGACTTCAGCTATTCCTGCCCTGATTCACAGCGGTTGTAGCTTCAGTCCGTCACTGAGTGGTTATATCGGTCTGGTTAGTCCTCAGCACATGTCGTCCTGGTGTCTCGTTTCTGAATGAAGTGTCCCGCTGTGACGTGAGTCAGAATGTCATCCTGTCACCCTTGACCTGCCACATTCATTCTGCTCAAGAACTGTCGGAGGTTATTATGGGACCAAAACTTTCCAGTATGAGTCCTAGAGCTCATGTCAGTTTGTTATTAGCGCTTTACTACCTCCACAATAATGAGGAATGGTGAAAATCCGGTTCATGAGATTCTGAATTCCAAGCCTTCAAGTTTATTTATTTACCACTTTACACAGTACAAGCAGCTCCACATAAAATGCATGTTTCAATGTTACAAACAAACACTCTTTAAACACTAATGACTCCAAGAGAGCAAAGACATCTGAGCAGATATTAAAGAGAACGAATCAAGTGTGTTTGCGATCAAGTCTTTGAGTTTACCGTTTCTTTTCCCTCAACATACTGGATTGATGTTTGCCATAATAAGTCTCTGAAAGTGTTTAAAGAATCAAACCCATCCAGCCTGTAAATGAACTCACTGCTCCGTTTCATTACTTTAGAGTGGTCTTGTTGTTGGAAACGATCACCATAGTGGCGTCTTTTTGAGAAATGAGTGAGATCTGAACCATGTTCACATGACGGCTCTTCAGGCTTTGAGTAATGATCTGTAAATAGAAGCAGTACTAGTATAGGTCAAGGTAATGTTGCTGGGTTAATTATAGTTAATCTTGTTCTGTTCTGAGGCTTATTACACTGACTGAAACTAAAGCCAAAACAGTACATGACTTCAGATTCCTTTGTCTGTTTGTGCTGTTCAATAGTGGTTATTAATAAATGATTTATTCATCAAGCTGTTGTTTTGTTTTTCCACAGATCATTGGCAACGCGCGGACATGTACGTACATCCAGGAGCACTCCGTAGTCGATCCCAAAGAGAAAACCTTTGAGCTTCAGTCCACTAATGTAAGTGATCTCATTTATTACGTGAAACACGTGTCGGGACTAGGGGTGTGCGATATTGACAAAAAATAATATCTCGATATTTTCTGGGATTTTATCGATGACGATAATTGAGTCATTGCGATTGAACCGAATCATTTAAACGGTTGATTCATTCAAGAACGAAACACCGTCATGTTGCTCAGAGACACAAAACAGCGCTGTGGCTGTATTCTGGATGATTTTTGTTGGCGAAAAAGAGCAAAAACAAGCAATATGGTGTCTAAAACGTAAGTCTCTTAATTAACTTATTGTTTATTGAATTCAATGTCACATTTGTAATCATGGTAATTTTTGGAGAAAAACGGCACTCTTTGTATGAAATTGAATAACTATATGAAGTGGTATAAATATATACATTTTCTGCCATCATGTCTTGAATTTGTGATCATTCTAAATGCATTTTAATAGACTGAATCATGCAGTGAAAGAAAACAGACTAAATGCGCACACGCACTAGTCTAGACTTCACGTAATGTATGCGTGCGCTCTGTAGGGATGTTTTGAATGGTTTTTGCAAAATACTCGATAATGTCAAATCGCACATCGTTAAAACAACAATTACGATATTATCGCAGATGATATATATCGCACACCCCTAGTCGGGACACGTGCTGTACCCACATCAGCGCATTGCATTCATCATCACTCGTGCCGTCTGATTCATTTAATGTCAGTCTGACAGAGTTTCTGGTTTTCTGTCTGGTCTGTCAGCGCTCCTTCTCTCACACATCCATGTTCTTCATCCTCTGGCCTTCATATAGCATTATAGTCTCATAAAGCGAGAACATTGAGTTTGTGTGATGTGTGATTGAAGGCCTGTCTAGGAAGGACTGGGAGGGCGTTTAGTTTCTGTTATGGTTATAAACAGCATACTCTGAGAATGTGTCATACCCATCATGCTCTGGTTTTCTCACCGTAGATCACCTTCACTAACATGGTGTCTGTGGACGAGCGGCTCGTTTACCGACCGCACCCAGAGGACCCGGAGAAGTATGATTCCTCACCTTTTCTGATCTGATTGTGTTTAACGAGCTCATCAGCTACTGTCAGCCACATGAGTTTGAGGTTCTTGCTGGTGTCTGTGGTGTAATGTTGCTGATGTTCCTGCAGGACCATGCTGACGCAGGAGGCCATCATCTCTGTGAAGGGCGTCAGTCTCAGCAGCTATCTGGAGGGACTCATGGCCTCCAGCATCTCAAGCAATGCAGGAAAGGTCAGCAAGCCAGAACACGCTTCACCAATCACTGACCGTTCTGCCCCGACTTTAGAAAGTGAAGGACGAATTTGTAAATAATCATTTCACATCAAAACCTGGACACATCAGAGAAGGTTCTTGACCTCAAAGTGATGCACATTTCATCAGTGAATATGCATTTCTCTCTTTTATAGTTTTTCTTGGCTCTAAAATGTTTCATCAGCTTCATTGCTCAGTGGTCAACCAATATTCTTATTAAATATTTTTAAATATTCAATATAAATATGATATCACACTATTCAATTTTTTAAGACACGTGCAAAATTGCTGAATTGATTATTATATTTATTTACTAAACTGTAAACAAATAATTTGAAAATGAAATTGATAAAAAATAAGTTATAAAATAATCATATTTATACTTTATATTGAAACTGATTTTCTAATCTTATTACAATATTTTTCACGAATAAAGTCATTGTTAAAAATCTGGTAGTAATCCGATAAATCACTGGGAATAATATTTTCTTGAATAAGACAAGGTTATTATTACTAATAATTGAGATACTTTAATAAAAAAAAAAAGTTTAATCTGTGAGCAGTGTTAAGTCGCTGGGGTATATTTGTAGCAATAGCCAACAATAAAAAAAAAAGTTTAATCTGTGAGCAGTCTTAAGTCGCTGGGGTATATTTGTAGCAATAGCCAACAATACATTGTATGGGTCAAAATTATAGATTTTTCTTTTATGCCAAAAATCATTAGGATATTAAGTAAAGATCATGTTCCATGAAGATATCTTGTAAATTTCCTACCGTAAATATATCAAAACTTAATTTTTGATTAGTAATATGCATTGCTAAGAACTTCATTTGAACAACTTTAAAGATGATTTTCTCAATATTTAGATTTTTTTGCACCCTCAGATTCCAGATTTTCAAATAGTTGTATCTCAGCCAAATATTGTCCTATCCTAACAAACCATACATCAATGG
This sequence comes from Sinocyclocheilus anshuiensis, assembly GCF_001515605.1. Lineage (NCBI taxonomy): Eukaryota > Metazoa > Chordata > Actinopteri > Cypriniformes > Cyprinidae > Sinocyclocheilus > Sinocyclocheilus anshuiensis. The sequence goes on from NW_015555707.1 coordinate 30,223, forward strand.
AAATATTATTTATTCAGCTTTCAGATGATGCATAAATCTCAATTTCAAAAAAATGTATCCTTGTGACTGGTTTTGTGCTCCAGGGTCACATATTGGGTGATATATCACTTGCCCACTAGTTAGATGTGATATATGATTAATTGATTCAATTGTGTCAGTATTTTTCATAGGTCAAATGGTTCACGAATTGGTCCAAATGAGTTTTAATTCACCCAGTTTATCACAAACAACTGGACTGATATCGGATGTTCATTGGTTAAAAAGATGACCCGCTCAGTCTGATTGTGAGTGTCCGTCCGCAGGGTCGCGAGGCGATGGAGTGGGTGATCAGACGTCTGAACACAGAGATCGAGGAGCTCGCCATCACAGCCAGAGGAACCCTGAGGACACCTATGGCCGCCGCCGCCGTCACCGAGAAATGACCACCTTCCTCTCTGTCGCCGCTCTTCTCCACGCGGTGGAAGATCGTTCTCGGCGTCCTGCGCATTCAAGCGTCTACATTAGAGGCTGACGGGGACGTCTGGCGGCGCTGAGCTTTAACATCGACCGACAAACTCAAACCTAGTTTTAATGAATTAGTATAACGGGACACACACATGCTCTCTGATGTAATGACGGAAGAGGAACGTATGCCAAACCATTCAGCTCTGTTACAAACGACTCTCACGCTTCACCAGCACTCACACACTTAAAAAGTTTTTTTACTAGTAACACTTAATCGAAGCATCAAGGAAGGGAACAAACTATTCCAGACTTGCTTTGAAGAGGACCATCGTGGATTTTCAGTGGATTCTTCAGAACCTGAACTCATTAGAAAACGACACTGAGCACTGAAGGAATGATGGTGAACGAACCGACAGAACGTCACATGACCGTCATCATCAAGCATGCTCCGTGTACTGTTAAACATCTCCTTCCCTCAGTAGTGAACACGTGTGCACTTGCTGTGACTGTAAGTGAAAAGGAGGCCTGATGGGACGTTGGATCCAGACGTGAGGTGAAATGTGCGTTTTTGAGGAGGGTGAAATACATTCTATTTATTTATTTATATTTTGTAGTTTAATGTTATTTAATGCATCCACAAATCACAGCTTCTTCATCATCAGCGACTGGAGAGCGGCACTAAACCTGAAGCTCTTCAGATCTGCAGATGTGTTTAGTAGTGAACGTGACGGTGAAGATGCTTCAGCACAGAAACCTGTCCAGCTTTTACAGAGGCTTGTGTTTTTCCTTCTCGGCTGAAATGGCATCGAAGATCTTCTGTATGTTTGGTTTACTTCAGTTTGAATATTGTGACGAACTCAAATAAAACGACTGCATTTAAACGACCTGAATAGGGTCATATTATTAAATGGTTAAATGTATTATGAATCAGTTCTGGTCAAACTAATTTTGTCCTATTTTATTAAATAACTATATGAAGTGGTGTAAAAAATGAGAGGAAAAAAGTTGTGAGAGATTTCTGGGTGGTAGAATTAGTTGAATAAATAAAATAATTTCTTTGATGACAGAATGAAACATGCAGCTTCTTTCAGCAAAAACCAGTCCTTCTGAATTATGTTTGATCTAAATAATTCCAATAAAAAGAAAAAAAAGTACTTTATAACAATGTATGAACACTGCTTCATATTGTTTTGTAACCTGTGATGCATTTTTCAGGATTCTTTGATGAATAAAAAGTTAAAAAGAACAGCATTTACTTAAAATAGAAAGCTTTTCTAACAATATACACTACTGCTCATAAATTTGCGGTCAGCAGATTTTTTTTCTTTCTATTTTTGAAAGAAATTAATACTTTTATTCAGCAAAGATGTGTTAAATTGATCAAAAGTGACAGTAAAGACATTGTTAGAAAAGATTTCTTTTTTTTTTTTTTCTTTTTATTCATCAAAGAATCTTGAAAAAAGTATCACCGGTTCCAAAACAATATGAAGCAGCAAAAACTTTCCAACACTGATAATAAATCAGCATATTATACTGATTTCTGAAGATCATGTGACACTGAAGACTGGAGTAATGATGCTGAAAATACAGCTGCGCATCACAGAAATACATTACAGTTTAACAGATATTCACATAGAAAACAGCTGTTTTACATTCTAATAATATTTCACAATTTTACTGTTTTTTTTCCTGTATTTTGATCAAATAAATGCAGCCTTGATGAGCAGAAGAGACTTCTTTCAAAAACATGGAAATTCTTACGGATCCCAAACTTTTGAATGGCAGTGTATAATATATATATATATATATATATTCCTATTTCAATTTTTTTTCACATATATATATATATATACAACGAGCTTCTGCCTGAAATTAATTTAATGTTAGCTAACTTTGATTCTATTGTCTTGAACTGTTAATTTGTGAAATGAACATTACTTTGACACATTCACTTCTGATAACAGATCACTGAATTATGTACTCGTGCATTTTCTGTAAAGCTGCTTTGAAACAATGTATTGTGAAAAGCGCTATACAAAAAATGTAAAATACAAAAAATTTGAATTTAATGAATATATATATATATATGTGTGTGTGTGTGTGTGTGTGTGGAAAAAATAGAAATATGCCTTTGAAATAAATGTATATTTTTGTTTTAACATTTTTTAGTTATTTTTGCATTGAAATATAAAAAAGTGAATGTGATTTAAAAAATTACATTTAAATATTTAATTTTAAATGTAATATATTTTAATATAATATAGTGCAACATGTACTTTTGGCTCACGCCCCTGAATCTAGTGTGAGTTTGTCTTCAGGCGTATATAGAGTAATATACTATAGAGTATAAAATATAATATAATATATTCTGTAATGTGTGTGATGACCTTTCGCGCCACCTACTGGTCATTCCCGCTCTACAACGATGCGTTTTCACGGCTTCGCTTGCGTCACATGACGAATTCTCCAGCAACCAATAGGATTCCAGTTTACAGCTCCATCTGACCAATCAAAATCAGATAATATTTAAAGGTATTTAAAAGTGGGATATTTGAAATTAAACGGGCCAGAATCGCAGGCGCTGAGGAGAGTCGCTTCGTCCTCTCCAGGATTAAACATAAATTAATCTATATTAATGATTTTTCTCAATATTAAATAGCACACACGGCTGGTTTAGCGAATGGTTACAGGTTATTAACACAGCGAGCTGGAAATCATCGCGTTTCTGTCGGATTTGTGTCGTGGACGTTACTGACGACTAAACGCTGTATTATTGACATTCATTTCTTTAAAGGTTTTCATTTGAAAAGGTTCGTTGTTTTAAATAGATTTGAGTTTTCAGCATGCGTTTTGATGGAATCGTTAGTGTGAACGGGTGCCGTCGTGCGTCAGGCCTCACTCGTTATATTAGTTCTTTATTGGACTGAATGTGTACTTTAGTTAATGATGTGATTGAGGTGTTTTGTTGTGATGCGTTTATTATATGTATTCCAATAATATGTCGTTGTTTAAACTCAGAATATGGAAACTGCTGCAAGAACCAAATCGAGCAAAGACCTGAAGATTCAACCTCCTGAAAATGAGAAGGTATTTGACAGTATATTGTTATAAACTTGTGTATTTATTCTCCAGAAGTCTGCATATTGTGTGTTTTTATACGTTATGCAATCGTCTATCAACCATGCAGTTACATACTACATTTCGTGCTCAGATCTGTATTTGCTCGAAAGTAAATAGTATGCTTTTATTTGTTTGCAAGGCAGTTTGAAAATAACAGAAAAAAAGTGAGAAAAAAAAAACAATAGATACACGATTATATCTTTGATACAATGAAACATGCAGCTTTTTTCCATTTTATTTATTTCGTTCCAAAAAACGGACGATGTACATTAATCAACATTCACGACATTCACGAAACCCAAATTAGCTCAACGGCTAGTTTTCATTGGTAGTCGCTTTACCAGATGTTATTTATCTTATTTATCCACCAAAGCAAAACACAAAAACATGCTAATTACAAAAATGAGACTACGTTCATTTAATCCAAACTGTGTACATATTTAATTTTAAAGGGCTTTTAAGACCTTCTAGAGTTATTCAGCCAAGAATAACAACTAAGTTAGCTAAAATAAATTAATAAAAGCCCAGAACTGCTTTTCTGACTGATGACGCAAACAATGTTAACCATTTGTACATTCTCTAACACGCATATTTTAGATTCACTACTCATTTAAAAGCCTCTGGTGTGTAAAAATAGTAAATATCATCATGTCCTCCTGTTTTTTTTACCCTAATAAAAGTTATAGGAGAATTAAATAGTTCATAAATAAACTTCATTCTAATGCTCATTATATTAGCATTAACCACGCTTATGCTAACGATTAACTACTATAATAACAGTGGTTCATTTCAATCCGACATTCAAATTAAAATATTGAATAATATTCATAACAGAAGCAGTGTTTCCCCCAGACTTGCACTCTATTTGTGGCGGCATATATATGCAAATTAATTATCTGCCAGCAGGAGGCGCTGTTGGAGTGGTAGATATTGAGGTTTCCCCGGTAACGGCTGTACACAAAGCAGCGCTCCGCCAATGACTAGAATACTTAAAAGGACTTTGGCTTCGCTCACAAACACTGCTTTATCAGACATTACATGCAAGAAGAGATGAAAATAACATCCAAAATTTTCTGAAGACAGTTGGTTTCCTTCAGAAATACAGTGATATAAAAACACCCGCACCGGGTTTCAATTTTGAAA
>NW_015555707.1:37236-49033 GCF_001515605.1 Sinocyclocheilus anshuiensis
ATTTTTTAGTTATTTTTGCATTGAAATATAAAAAAGTGAATGTGATTTAAAAAATTACATTTAAATATTTAATTTTAAATGTAATATATTTTAATATAATATAGTGCAACATGTACTTTTGGCTCACGCCCCTGAATCTAGTGTGAGTTTGTCTTCAGGCGTATATAGAGTAATATACTATAGAGTATAAAATATAATATAATATATTCTGTAATGTGTGTGATGACCTTTCGCGCCACCTACTGGTCATTCCCGCTCTACAACGATGCGTTTTCACGGCTTCGCTTGCGTCACATGACGAATTCTCCAGCAACCAATAGGATTCCAGTTTACAGCTCCATCTGACCAATCAAAGTCAGATAATATTTAAAGGTATTTAAAAGTGGGATATTTGAAATTAAACGGGCCAGAATCGCAGCCGCTGAGGAGAGTCGCTTCGTCCTCTCGAGGATTAAACATAAATGAATCTATATTAATGATTTTTCTCAATATTAAATAGCACACACGGCTGGTTTAGCGAATGGTTACAGGTTATTAACACAGCGAGCTGGAAATCATCGCGTTTCTGTCGGATTTGTGTCGTGGACGTTACTGACGACTAAACGCTGTATTATTGACATTCATTTCTTTAAAGGTTTTAATTTGAAAAGGTTCGTTGTTTTAAATAGATTTGAGTTTTCAGCATGCGTTTTGATGGAAACGTTAGTGTGAACGGGTGCCGTCGTGCGTCAGGCCTCACTCGTTATATTAGTTCTTTATTGGACTGAATGTGTACTTTAGTTAATGATGTGATTGAGGTGTTTTGTTGTGATGCGTTTATTATATGTATTCCAATAATATGTCGTTGTTTAAACTCAGAATATGGAAACTGCTGCAAGAACCAAATCGAGCAAAGACCTGAAGATTCAACCTCCTGAAAATGAGAAGGTATTTGACAGTATATTGTTATAAACTTGTGTATTTATTCTCCAGAAGTCTGCATATTGTGTGTTTTTATACGTTATGCAATCGTCTATCAACCGAAATCATAATTTGAATATTTAAATAATATGATATTTAATATAATTTCCTGTAACGTCACAGTTAAAATAGTTTTCATTTGTTGTCTATATGCAGTTACATACTACATTTCGTGCTCAGATCTGTATTTGCTCGAAAGTAAATAGTATGCTTTTATTTGTTTGCAAGGCAGTTTGAAAATAACAGAAAAAAAGTGAGAAAAAAAAACAATGGATACACGATTATATCTTTGATACAATGAAACATGCAGCTTTTTTCCATTTTATTTATTTCGTTCCAAAAAAGGGACGATGTACATTAATCAACATTCATGAATGTAAATGTACCCAAATTAGTTTTCATTGGTAGTCGCTTTACCAGATGTTATTTATCCAATTTCGGTACCAAAGCAAAACACAAAAACATGCTAATTACAAAAATGTGACTACGTCCATTTAATCCAAACTGTGTACATATTTAATTTTAAAGGGCTTTTAAGACCTTCTAGAGTTATTCAGCCAAGAATAACAACTAAGTTAGCTAAAATAAATTAATAAAAGCCCAGAACTGCTTTTCTGACTGATGACGCAAACAATGTTAACCATTTGTACATTCTCTAACACGCATATTTTAGATTCACTACTCATTTAAAAGCCTCTGGTGTGTAAAAATAGTAAATATCATCATGTCCTCCTGTTTTTTTTACCCTAATAAAAGTTATAGGAGCATTAAATAGTTAATAAAGAAACTTCATTCTAATGCTCATTATATTAGCGTTAGCCGCACCTATGCTAACGATTAACTACTCTAATAACAGCGATGTTCATTTCAATCCGACATTCTAATTAAAATATTGAGTAATATTCATAACAGAAGCGGTGTTTCCCACAGACTTGCACTCTATTTGTGGTGGCATATATATGCAAATTCATTCTCTGCCAGCAGGAGGTGCTTGTAGAGCGGCAGAGATAGAGGTTTCCCCGGTAACGCTGTAATCAAATAAGTGCTGCTCAGGCATTACAGGCAAGATGAAATGAAAATGATATCCATATTTCATTTTTTTTAGTACCGACTTGGTACCGAAGTACCGGGTCTTTTGACAACACTAGTTATTACAGTGATTAATTTTTTCCAAAACACGTGTGCATGTAGCTGTTTTTGATGCATGTATGTTGTGTTCGTGTTCTGCAGGTTTCTATCGGTGGACCCAAGAGAGTTCCGGTGACCCAGAGCGGTCAGAAGCCCGTGTCGACGCCTCACACGCATGTTCTCCGCATGGCACAGGGACCGCAGCGCCCCGCGAGTCAGCAGAAGCCCGTCGGAGTTCCTGTGAAACCCACGTGTCCCGGAGACCAGAACGTCAATCCACATCAACTCAAAACAAGAACACCGAGCAAACCGCAGCCAAAGCCAGTTCCTGTAGCTGAGCCTTCAAAAACTACTGAACCCAGCAACCAGGACAAACCTCAGCGTAAGCGCGACTTCTGCAGATACGTCTGATCTTATAACATTACGCCACACTGAGAACATTATAATCATTCTTTCTGTTGCTTTCCAGAAACTCCTTCCACTGGAACAACCAATACTGCCAAGTAAGGCATTTACATTTTATATTTTCTATGATGTTGATTGAGGTATTCACACTTAAAAGTGCAGTTGTCACCTCAAAGCCATTTTAAAATGACACTACAGGCATAAACATTTTTTCATGTACTGATCAAGTTTGGGATTTTTGGTCTATTTTGCTTCCATAACATGTCATCTTCCATACTAGTGGAAAGAAAACACCCAAAATACACATTTAAGTGTTTATTTTATTACACTTTAAAATCTATTTCAATCTCAATCCATATCTTTAAAGAGTTTTTTTCTCTTACACATAGGGGTGTGCGATATGTCGTCTACGATAATATCGTAATTGTTTAAACGATATGTGATTTGACATTATCGAGTATATCACAAAAACACACCCAGAGCGCGCGCGCACACTGAGATGTAGGTTACACTACTGCGCGTGTGCATTTTGAGTTCACGCTTTCACTGCGTGATTTAGTCTATTAAAATACATTTAGAATTCCCCAAAATTCAAGATAAGGGGGCACATATGACTTTTGACTGATATAGTTAATATCACACAAAGAGTCGGTTTTTTTTTTTCCCCAAATATCAGTACGACTGCAAGTGTGATATTGATTTTATAAAACAATCCAATAAACAAGTTAATATTAATTGACTTTTTAGACACAAGTTCCTTGTGACAACGAAAATAGTTTCTAACAAAGCCACAGCAGAACAGTTTTGTGTTTCGTTACTGAATGAATCTGCTGTTTGAACGAATCGGTTGAATGAATGACTCCATGACTCACTCATGCAGTGATTTGCCGCCACCTACTGGCGAATTTAGGTTTATATTTAAAGTGTATTACGTATAAAGTATCCCTTTTTTCTCCCCAAAATAATTTCAAATATCATTATTAAACGTTTTGTTTTTAAAACATCTAAACATTATGCATTTGCGGGCTAACTGCAATCATTTTTTTTTTTTTTCTCCAAATATCAGTACGACTGCAAGTGTGATATTGATTTTATAAAACAATCCAATAAACAAGTTAATATTAATTGACTTTTTAGACACAAGTTCCTTGTGACAACGAAAATAGTTTCTAACAAAGCCACAGCAGAACAGTTTTGTGTTTCGTTACTGAATGAATCTGCTGTTTGAACGAATCGGTTGAATGAATGACTCCATGACTCACTCATGCAGTGATTTGCCGCCACCTACTGGCGAATTTAGGTTTATATTTAAAGTGTATTACGTATAAAGTATCCCTTTTTTCTCCCCAAAATAATTTCAAATATCATTATTAAACGTTTTGTTTTTAAAACATCTAAACATTATGCATTTGCGGGCTAACTGCAATCATGTCCTGCATTAAACAGTCTGTGTGAATGCATCTAAACGCCACTTCAGATGCAGATTCTGTGCTACCTCTGCACTGCGCAAACAAATTTTGTTGATACTGATTTCATTTGATTGGTAACAGCCCTATAGTGTCTTACTATTTAAATTTACAACATTTTATTCCTAACATGGTGAGAATGTGTTTGTTTTCTGTCTGTTGAGTGTTTTCTCATCTATGAAGTGATAAAAAGAGAAATCCAAAATCTCCTCTGGAAAAACCTTTGACTCTAAAGCCCTATTCGGACGGGACTAGTTTTCCAGGGGGACGTTAGAGAAATTTGTGTTTCACAGACGTACTTTGTGATTTTAAACTGAGCCACCTCCGTAATAAACTCATCCGAATTGGTGCATGAAATCACAGGTGTCGGGTGATAAGAATTATAATCTGTGTTTTTTCTCGTCTCTAGGAAAGCGTGGAGTTTAGAGAATTTCGACATTGGCCGAGCTCTGGGCAAAGGCAAGTTTGGGAGTGTTTATCTAGCCAGGGAACATCAGACCAAGTTCATCCTGGCGCTCAAGGTCCTGTTCAAAAAGCAGCTGGAGAAAGCCGGAGTGGAGCACCAGCTGCGGAGAGAGGTGGAGATCCAGTCACATCTCAGGTACAAGTTCTCACCATCTGCCTGTTTTTATCACTCCGGAGTCGTTAGATAGGGTTGGGTATCGTTTGGTTTCCAGTCACAGAAGTAGAGAACTCATGACCCTCCAGGAAATCCCTTGTACGGACAAAGGCATGGCTATTATAGCTGTAACTGAGTAAACAGAACATATAAACGTTTTGAATGATAAAACAAAGACAATAAACACTCTTTAGGCATTTTAATTTAAGCATGTTTAGCTTAGTTAACGGAAGCTTCTGCCGTCAGAGCAAGTGTGATTACTGCATTCACGCGCTCCTCGATGCTCTCAAATCCCGAGTTGTGCTTTTAAGTCGGAATGTGAAAACAACATGGACACTCGCGTTACTACAAAGATGTGTTGGATTTGTATTATTAGAGCTTTCCGACTTGAGTTCACGTGCATTTTCTCAGTCGGGAAATAATTTTTCACGTGCGGTGCCTGTGATGGTTTCTTACGTCCGTTTCGGAGAACCAGAGGACAAATATTTCAATCATTTATTGATCTTCCCTGAATAACTTTTGTAACTTTAAGAATTAATCTATATTTTATTTATTAAAAGAAACCTATGCAGTGTTATTTTACATTTGATTATATTTAAATTTCTGTACCTGAACTTTGTTTGGTTGTATTTACTGCTGCTATTACTAATTCGCTCATTTGTTCTTATTGTTCAAACATTTTTAATGTTTGAAATCAATATTAGTTAGTCTACGGTTTTAACAAAAACACCACAGCAAAAGTCCCTTGTAAATGTTTTTAGGCTGCTGATTTTTGTTCATGGTATTCAGCTGCAACAGTGTTTTGCCAATTTCCATTTTTCGAAATCTTTTTTTTTCTGAATAAATATTATTCCATTGATGTATGGTTTGTTAGGATAGGACAATATGTGGCCGAGATACAACTATTTGAAAATCTGGAATCTGAGGGTGCAAAAAATTCTAAATATTGAGAAAATCATCTTTAAAGTTGTTCAAATTAAGTTCTTAGCAATGCATATTATTAATCAAAAATTAAGTTTTGATATATTTACGGTAGGAGATTTACAAAATATCTTCATGGAACATGATCTTTACTTAATATCCTAATGATTTTTGGCATCAAAGAAAAATCTATAATTTTGACCCATACAATGTATTGTTGGCTATTGCTACAAATATACCCCAGCGACTTAAGACTCCAGGGTCACATATATGTTTGATATCTAAACGCTTTACGTAATTTTTTTTTTATACTTTATTGGAATTGTAACTGGGAATCATTAAGACGCTGAGATGCATGCATTCAGAAAGTACGATCTGCGTGTTGAACTCGTTGTCTCTTTTCAGACACCCCAATATCCTGCGTCTCTACGGTTATTTCCACGACGCGGCGCGCGTTTATCTCATCCTGGAGTTCGCTCCTAAAGGAGAGCTGTATGGAGAGCTCCAGCGCTGCGGGAAGTTCGACGACCAGCGAAGTGCAACGGTAAGAAACCACTGTGCGCTCGTGTCGAATGCTCACGATTAATGCATGAGGACTGATAAATCTCATAATAATGTCTGCTTGCAGTATATAATGGAGCTCGCAGACGCTCTGAGCTACTGCCACTCAAAGAACGTGATTCACAGAGACATCAAACCTGAAAACCTGCTGCTGGGGGCCAATGGAGAGCTGAAGATCGCAGACTTCGGATGGTCCGTCCACACACCGTCCTCCAGGTCAGTCAGGTGTAATCATAGCTTTGGTGTTGTGCATCTCAGTGTTGGTTTCATTTACCGTTAAAGTGCAGCATATTGTCCGTGTTTGCGTGTTGGTTTAGGGTTAACGTGCGTTTATCATGTGTCTGTCAGGAGGTCGACGCTGTGTGGTACGCTGGACTACCTTCCTCCAGAGATGATTGAAGGCAAAACGCACGACGAGAAGGTGGATCTGTGGAGTCTCGGAGTGCTCTGCTATGAGTTTCTGGTTGGCCATCCACCTTTCGAAACCAAGAGCCATGAAGAAACGTACCGCAAGATTTCTAGAGTAAGTGAAATGTTCATAAACTTCCACTAGCTTTGCACAGATGATCAGAACGTCGAAGTTGAGAATCTTTATTCTTTTGTTGCTTCTGTTTAAGACGTTGAAAATGGTGATCTGTGCTTTTCAGTAGTATGTTAATCTACAAAATAATTAAAATTAACGTAAGACTGTTGCATTTCTTTCTTTCTGAGAAGACACATGCATTGGCAAATAAATTTGAAACAATATGCATTAATATTGTGATAACACTTTACGGTGCAGTTAATTTGATAACATTAATGCATTAAGTTTAACACCTGTTATTAATTTAGGCTAATGTTATTTTAAAAATGCACTGTTCCTCATTGATCTATATAATTTTGAATGTGTCATAAAAATAATTAACAATATTAAATGTTAATATGTAGAAGTTAACCTTAAACTAGGTTAATATGTGACCCTGGAGCACAAAACCAGTCATAAGGGTCAATTTTTCGAAATTGAGAGGTATACATCATCTGAAAGCTGACTAAATAAGCTTTCCATTGATGTATGGTTTGTTAGGATCGGACGATATTTGGCTGAGATACAACTATTTGAAAATCTGAGGGTGCAAAAAAATCTAAATATTGAGAAAATCATCTTTAAAGTTGTCCAAATGAAGTTCTTAGCAATGCATATTACTAATCAAAAATTAAGTTTTGATATTTACGGTAGGAGATTTACAAAATATCTTCATGGGACATGATCTTTACTTAATATCCTAATGATTTTTGGCATAAAAGAAAAATCTATAATTGACCCATACAATGTATTGTTGGCTATTGCCTCAAATATACCCCAGCGACTTAAGAGGGGTCACGTATATGCTGTAAAAGATGCCTAATGTGATAAACAATCGCATTAAAAGAAACTGAGTGATCAGAGGCTCTAGTTAATTTAATTTGAATACATTATGTTCTACTTTTGGGAAAATGTGTCGTCAAGATCAGCTGACATTTTTCTAAATAATTTTTTTACCTATTTAATGTAGATAATCTTCAGTCTGTCTGATGTGAATGTGTGTTTATTGTGTCTCGTAGGCTTTCACTGTTGTCATGTTTCAGTCTTGATTGATTCAGGTGTTCATACGTCCTCAAAGCATGTCTGTTTCTCTCCAGGCTGAGTTCACCTATCCGGCTCACGTGAGCGAGGCCAGCAGAGACCTGATCAACAGACTGCTGAAGCACAACCCCATGCACCGGCTCCCCATCCAGGGTGTCATGGAGCACCCGTGGGTGCTGGAGAACTCCTCCAAGAAGCCCACCACTCACACGCCAGCCAGCGACTGAGGACCAGACTCGCTCTTCAGACCAGAACGTGGCAGTAATTCGTCGGATGGTCTTTGCTGCCACTCTTGGGAATGTCTTTATGATTTGTATGTTGTTGTTATGTGTTGTGCTGTTAACATGCTACAATTTACATGCATTTGTAAATATGTAATTAAGACACAAATTGTAAAGTTTTAACCACTACTTGAATCAGAATGAGCTTTATTGCCAGGTATGTTTACACATACGAGGAATTTGTTTTAGTGACGGAAGCTCCACAGTGCAACCGAATGATGAAATGGTATAAATGTGAATGTTTGTGAGGACCTCAATATAGAACTTTTCATGTATTTCGCTTTTTGTGTTTGGGAATAAATTTCTTTAATATACTGTTGAATGGCCTTTTTTTAATTTTTATATTAAATACATGGATATTTTTTATAATGCTCAATTATCAGTAGATGTGATGTTTTTATCACAGGATAAAACCATCATGTTAACCGTTTATAACCAGCCGCTATGCTAGTTAAGGACATTTCGCGCCACACGAAGTGACCGTTGACCGTTTGTAAATTTGAATATGCAGGCTTGAGATTTAAGCGCGGATTCTCAGCGAATAACTACGTGAATTTCTGCTATTACTTTATTTTATAGTGTTTTTTTTTTAAGTTTGATAGGCTTTGGACTTAGACTTAATGAAATTCTGCTAATTATCTCTCTCAAATGTGTTACTTGACACGGCTTGGAGCGACAGTGAGGGTGAGTAAATACAGATTTATTTATTTTCCGTTCGTTCTGTCAATTGCAAACAATCTTTAACAAAATATTAATATAATCTGGCATTTTTGTTGTTGTTGGACACAGTTAACAACACATTAGCACTGCAGTCCATTTGCAAAAAAGCGATCTTGTCAGTTTCCGTAAATGTTTAGATGCTTCAAAAGGCATTTCTCTGTGAACTTAAAAGTTCTGTGTGGGGAAGCTCAAACGGTAGCGGCTGTACTTTTCTAACCCTGTGAAATGTTGAGCATGTTTATGTACAGCACTCTCGTCTTGTTTTCGGCAGTATCTCATGTTGCCACCAGGTGTCGCTACAGTCACAGTTTCTCAGGTGGTCCAGTAATGAGAAAATGGCTCCTCTGGTTGAACTCGAATTCCCACAATGCACCACGACCCACATTTGCCAACATTTTCCACAGGCGTTCATTACGTTCATATAGAAACGGTCTTAAATGTCTCCTTAGACGATGATGGTGCAATACATTGTCATGCAAAAATATTTTGTGCATATATAAAATCTACATTTTTATTTTTTTAACCACATTAGCCCCAGTAACTGAGAAGCACTCCGTCCAGATGTCTGACTGAGTGCTCGCATGTTTTTTTCCCGCGGAATCAGAGCCGAGGGCAAAAGTCTGTCTAATATTTTCTGTATGATTTCACTTCATTCTGTCATTGGCTGTTGCTCCGGATGAAACACGAGTGACAAGTTGCATTTATTTTTTGCATTATAATTTATTTAATAAATATATCCATAGGACAATATGTAATGCATTTATTAACTGCGGTCATTATTTTTAATATTTACTGAATTAAAGCTGCCCTATTTTTCCAACCGTAATTGTGATCAGCAATAGCATATTTGCGCAGTCAGCTGGAATGCATCAGATATGGCTTTTATTTTTCTATTTCAGTAGTTATCAGAAAATAGGATTCTTGAAAATGCATTTCCCCATTTAACAACAACAGATGTATAAATGATGTAATATAGTATGTTGTGAGCCTGTTTCTGATGGATGTGCAGTCTAGTTTGGAATAAATCTCTGAGAGGTGGACTCGACTGATTTATTGTTTTGTAGATTTATTCTGCTTTGAAGGGAAACAGATGCACGTGCTTCACACAAAACCAAAAAAAAAAAAAAACAGTTATCCACGCGTTTCTTTATTCGTCAATATATTCATTTTCACGATATATGATAACGATTTTGTGATATACATTCCATCTTTTAAACCACAACAACACAACACATACGGTTTTATAACATTTCCACAGCACCCATTGGATTGCACAAAATGAAAAAATGTCTTATGCAAGTCCCTTGATTTCGATCCAACCGAGGGGAGCATGAACATTATTAATAGTTTTAAATTACGACATTTGATATCCGATAAACAACGCAATGCTCAAAATTGAATTTTAGTGATTTGGGTTGTTTTGTAGCTATTTTCCATGATTTCTTCTGGAGATTCCGACGAGTTTTCGTTCTCCTTTTCATTATCTTCACGTCCAGCGACTCTTTCTCGTTCGTTATTCGATGTCTTGTAAAAATACGAGTCTCTTTGTGTGTTTTCTGCCAGAGAGCAATTGAAACGCAGCGTGTGAATAAACCCTCGTTTTCTTCTGAATGTCTCTAATACTGCATGGACATCATACGATCAGAATGCATAGTTAAAGTACTTCTATTCACCGTCCAGTATGCTGCCTTCATTATTATTATTATTATTTTCTATCTGGCCCTCTCCGTTTTGGTTCAGTAAATGCAAACGATAATAATCAAGAATTAAATGCGTCCTCAAATCGAATTAAGGAAAACCCATCAATGTATTTTGTGTTTATTGCCACGGCGTTGGTCCCGTCATGAATTAGATGTTTTTTTGTTCTTAAGCGTGTATTGCACTCTCACAGCATTGCTTTGCTTTGCTCAGCTGAATGTCTTGCACTCAGATGCAATGAAATGCTTTCTTCCTCGACTCCAGGGCCAAATCAAAGCTGAAATAAATCCACTTGTAAACCATTTTCTCACTTAACAACAAAAATATAGGTTTGCTCTGGTATCTATTTGTGTAACGCGCTGCTGTCCAAGGCATTTCTCATATGGATGTGTAAAGATTTGCATTTGAACTGATGTATTTAAGGTCATATTTAAATGAGCCTGGGTTAAATGCTTTTGTATTTATTAATCTTTTCTGGGGGAAACTTATCGGTTTGGTTATCAATATGTGGGATGCAAGTTCACACAATTCACAACGTAACGCCCCATGCATTCTGTTCTATTCTAGTCTGCACTCTAAAAAATGCTGGGTTAAATACAACCCAGTGCTGGGTAAAATAGGAACAAACCCAGCAATTGGGCTGTTTTGACCCAGCGGTTGGATTAAATGTTTAAACCAACCTTCTGGGTAGTAACCCAACCGCTGGGTCAAAACAACCCAATTGCTGGGCTTGTCCCTATTTTAACCAGCATTTTTTAGAGTGTGTTATACCCATAATGGTCTTTTTTTGGTGTAACGTTTTTGTTCTTTTATGGACTTATGAATTTGAGAGGTTCTGCGGGGTTCTGTTGAGGGAATGCGCCATCATCAGCTGTTGTGATGGAGCATTAGAAATGCAGCTGAATTCAGTCCCGACATTCCATTTGCTGTGAGCAAAGTCACGCTCACCTTATTGTGTCGTCATCATCAGGATGAATCAAATAGGCAGGGAGTCACGTCAAGGACGTCACTTTTGATATTAAGAGCTTGAACTGCGCGCGATTGAATATGTGGGGTTTTATTATTTAAGCATGCGTTTTTTTGTTGTTGCCATTATCCAAAAAGTTATTCTTTTAAACATCGTCGTGTAGAATACATACATTTTGGAACGGATATTTTCAGTCGTATACATGTAAAAGGCACATAATGATCTCCAGTTTACGCACGTCGAAAAAAGACAAGCAAACCCCACAAAATACCAGAATAGAAATGCATATTGAATAGACTTGTTGAATATTGTTTCTTGTTTTATAAAGCTCAACTCGTTGATAAAGGTCCCTTATATCAATCAGATCCCCCGTGACACGACATCAGCTCAAGAAAAATCTACGCCATTAAAGAAACGTTTTGCCTCACAGAGGACTAACCCTTTTAAAAACGTACACATATATATATA
>NW_015555707.1:49591-60423 GCF_001515605.1 Sinocyclocheilus anshuiensis
TCTTATAAAAACATACACATATATATATATATATATATATATATATATATATATATATATATATATATTGGAAACCTTTTTCACGTAACATTTAACAACCATAACAACCATATTGATTAAAGCTAAAAACTTTAGAATGTGATTTATATATATATATATATATGCATCGCCATGACGCGTAATGCCTGGCCATGGCTCCTCACCTGGATCGCATTGGTCACGTTCCATCCTGCCTCCCAAGCAGTGATTCTTGGCTTGTCCGAGCCGCCTAAATCGGAGCAAAATCCGCCGTCTTTGGACGCTGAGGGCGGCGGACCCGTTCCATCCCTCTGGTAATGGCTGTCCCCTTCGACGGTCCCCTCGCCCCCCGTGTCCCCGCCGCCCTCTCCACCCATTCCCTCGTTTTTAAGGATGTCCATTTGAAGCCCCTGCCTGTGGTCATAGTCCAGATCATCGCAGGCGGCGAAGCCCAAAGCCTCTTCATCGGTGGCGGCCTGGAAGCCCAGTTTGGCGAACATCCCGCTCACCTTCGCCTGCGACTTATTGGTGACCGTGGTGGCCGCGTTGGACAGCTTGTTAGAGATCTTGCTTCTAATTACCGTAGCCATGATTGCTCTCCTAAATGAGACTGGTGTTCAAATACCTCTGCAAATGTTTTTCTAGCTATATCGAATTTAGAGTGCGACCGGAGTTCTTTGTCTGCGCATCAACGGAGCGAGAAGAGACTCACGGACTCTCGTGGTGACGCGTGTTCGTTATCTCCAGTTCTGACTGAAATCACGCCTGGTGTTTTTGCTAATTACGTGGTTCATGTCACTTTCAGACGTAGATGATGCCTGGCACCTGCATGCTGTTCGCCCGCTCCTCTCTCTCTCTCTCTCTCTTTTCTGGCCGGACTCTGATGCGCGCTGAGTGCGTTTAATGTCCGGTGCGTAAAGGAGAGCGCTCGCGGTTTTGCGCGGCTTTTCCGTTCTCTGTATCCGTGGCACGGCGTCGACTCCTGCGTTTCAGTGGCCGTCGCTGATGCCAATGCGGTACACGGGAGCTCGGGGGTGTTGAGAGAGAGGCACGTGTCACCGTCAGCCTGCCAATGCTAAGAGTCTCGCGCGTCTCCGGTTCCGGCACAGACAAAAAACGGTGTAAAGATTTGCTGCATTTCTAGGGGAGGTGCTTGCAGGACCCCATCCTCCTCTCCACTCTCATTATGCCCAATATACTCGGTCACAACACCCAATGGCATCCGGGGTCTCATAGTGTTGCATAACTTTACGTCTATATAAACCGTCTCCACGCATCGTACTAGGTCTTACATGGACACTAAAAGTGTTCTTGTCATATTCTTGTTGTGTTTTCCTGTCGCATCTTCAACTCTACCGTTTTTATGGCTTCAGATGAAGGTTTAGAACTCTTTTCAACAAGAGGAACCGTGCCACCCTCGAGTTGGTGTTGGAATACTCTTTTGAACGGATTTAAAAGCTTCCTTCATTCAACAAGGGAATGAGCAAGAAATGCGTCGCTGATTTGAATGAGATTTTATTGGTTTAGATTTGCAGACGACTTTCTATTAAGTTATTTCAAGTGTTGCGTTTATTTTTTATTTTTCTGGGGATTATTTGTCACGGTGCAGAAATATTGTGCATTGGGCTGTTAATCTGCATCATGCTCTCGGACTCGCTTTAAAGTGAAAGAAGATGGTTTTGAAAAGTTGTTAAGCGACATCTCTTTTTTTCTCTGATGGAAGTTCCATTCATTTCATTCATCATATTCATGTATATTTATGAAAGCGTATTCTGATCGATCAGTGTGGATTCCTACAAACAAGCGGACGCTTTATAAAATCATTTAGGCCTATGAGCACATTACAGTGTTCGTTCGGATCGAATTATTCTCTATGAAATATAGTGAAATACCATAAAATCCTCGGTTCTGTAAAATATGCGCGGTATTAACATTTCGTGTTTCATACTCTCGAAAGAAATTAATTCTACATTAATCAGTTATCAAGACAATGATACTCGTGCGTTAAAGAAATAAACCTAGCACTTTTTTAAAAATAAATGTTGGCATGATTACAAATATATTAGATGCTATGCTCAAATTTAAACGAATAATCAAAATGATATCTATTCGCTTGTATATTTCCAACAAACATTAATAGTTACATTGAAATAAATGAATGCTACAAAACGAATTTACTGGATATTATTAAACTTTATTGACGTGATTAGAACAATCAAACGAAATAATGTAGCCTAAATGTCGTAATTATTTAGAACGCTGGCTGTGAATAAAGAAACACTTTGACAAATTCGGAAACGGTCCGTTTTACTGAATCTGAATGTTTTAGAAACAGTTTAAATAATATAATATTTCATTAATATTACTCAAGGTAAAATAAACATTCTGTAAATGTGATGCTAATTTTGCTCAGGGTTTATTAGTACTGAAACTCATATGTATTCATAGGCTGCATTATGCTTACTTTATGTACGAGTTATGTAGACTATATAGAATTCGTGCTGGCCTGTATTCGCCATATCTAATCTCTCATATCAGTGATTGTCTTCCCCCGGAGATGCTCTTTATCCCGCAGGCTGTGCTCGGCCTCGGGTTCCCGGTGGGAGCGGAACGGGTTAATCGGTGTGGCGTTATCAGGCGCGAGCAGAATGCAATCGGTACAAGAACAGACGCACACGGGGTTATTCAGCGCGTTGCAGAGTAGCATCAAGTTATATAAATAAATAAAGAATATAGATGTGAATCATTACCCTACATTTTTTTCAGTGCAATAAGAGTGACGATAAGAATGATAATTTATTTATTAATAAAAAAAATAATTATAATTTCTAACTTATCCTGGTCAATTTTTTAATAATTGATAATACAACATAAAATATAATAAATACCCCCATCTACATGCAATCGGACATCTTTTTTTGGCTTTGAACATTATGAAGAAATCCAAGGCTGTTAGATTTATTAAGCTAGATTTACTAATTATCGACATTCTTCCTCTTCCTAAACCTGTCCAGGATCTGTTAAGTCACAGTTCTCCAGTGTGAAGAAGCATTGATTTTCCTCACCTCCACAAACACTATTACCTGGCGCCATATTTCCCATCATTCCCATTCTCTTCTGCTCTTGCTTTCAGTGTGGCTGAATTATGTGTGTTTGCGTAAAAGGTACAATTCAAAGACAAAGCACGTGATCCTTATGAACAAATTTCAGGTATATTTTGGCATAGTGAACGTGCCTTGACGTGCTCTCTGCTTCTCATGCAGTTTATTACCCTTCAGAAACATCATAGAGGGCAATAAGAGGTCAGGGTGATTCTCCCAGGAGCCTCTCCGCACATAATCCTCAATCTGTCCCTCGGGACACTGATCCAGGATCAGTCAGGTGTGTCGCACTGCTGTCTTTGTCAGTGATTCAATGCTATCTCGCTCCACAAGGTGATCTCAAGCTATTGTTGAATAACAGCAGTGTCGTGATCCTGTCTGTCGTTTTGTGTGGATGCCGGAGTGCTGAAACAAAAGGATTTCGTCAGTCCAGTCCTTTGTTCCTGTGGCTGCTTCATTCGGCTCTGTCCTTTTTCTCATTACACACTTCACTTCACTGAGCTAGTGTAGCAGCGGAGCGACTCCCTCTTCTTCTGCTGCTATATAGACACAGATCATTAATTAGCTTCACACTGAAGACTATGATGCTGCACAGAAGGGACGCAGAGTAATGAGGCTTATCATTCACAACTGAGCTCAAGCAGTGTCTTGTGAAGAAGCTTTAAGAATGCATACTTCTAAAACACAGTCTGCATTATGTCTTAAATATTTAGGAGTGTTGTCTACAGACAGGCGCAATAGCACCCAGGAACAGTCAACACTAAAGTGCATGATTTATACAATATACTCAGACTTTAGAGACAGTGTGCTGTACTGCATACTTGAGCTGCATTGTTAAAAAAGAAATGTTCTTCAGTTGATCAGTTCTTCATAAAAGAACCATTTTTTTTAGTGTGACATTTTAATAATCTGAAGAACATTTTGCACTCTAGAACCGGAACGGAAAAATCCCATGGATGTTAACTGTGCTTCATGCAACCATCAATGGCAATTAAGAACCTTTATTTTAAGGAGTGTTTTACATTTCTGGTTTTGGATTTCTTCTTCACTGTATTTGAAAGGAACAACACTCTTAAAAATAAAGGTTCTTTAAGAACCATTAACATCCAAAGAGCCTTTCCAATCCAAGTGGAAAAAGGTTCTTCAGATTATTAAAATGGTCCTTGCACTAAGAAAAAAATGGTTATTTTAGGAAATGATTCTCTTTTGGAACCTTTATTTTTAAGAGTGTATAGGAGAACCATTTTTGGTTCCAAAGAACCTTTCAGTGAACAGTTCTTAAAAGAGCCGTTTTTTGTGTGTGTGAAGAACATTTTAACAATCCACTATAAATAACCTTTTGTCCAATGGAATGGTTCCATGGATGTTAAAGATCCTTCATGCAACCATCAGTGCCTTTTATTTTTCAGAGTGAGTATACGCTTTGCATTGCATTTCAAATAAGAGCTGTTTTATTCGTATGTGTCAGACACGGTATGATCTCCTCCTGCATGAAACTAACAGCCGACACCACTGGCAGCCTCTTCTGCGGCTCAGCGAGGCACAAAATAACACATAACACACTTCAATTAGAGAGCCAAACTGAAAAGACACGTGAGTCTCTGGGGGCCGTGGCGCAGCGAAATTAGCCAATCACGCGCATTGGCCCCTCTCCGAATCCATTACTATTAGCATCACAATCCCAAGTACATTATTGTGCTGATTAGCCGCTATCAGAGCAAATATGTGCTGCTTTTATAAGTGGAGTCACTAGTAGATGCTGCGTTCCCAAAAACACGTTCAGCTGAGGTTCGTATGCCGTTGTCATATATGCGATGGCCCCTGTTTGTTTATATTAGATTTTCAAGTGAACATTTAGAATTGCTTGGCAAGCAAATGTTTAAGTTTAGTTCATCCACACAGGCTCAGCTAAATAGAGATATATTGTTGACTCTGATTGCTTGTAAATAAAGATAATTACAACTGGTAACAAAAATGTGTTCTGAGAACATTTTGTTAACATTCCCATTTAAAAACATTATTTTGGAATGCTCTCTAAATGTGTTTTTTTTTTTAAAATTTAGGAACATTCCATTTTAGAATTTTCCCAACATTATGGAAATGTTACTTTTGAATGTTCTCTGAATGTAACCTTTTAAAAACTGTTGGATGAACATCCAACTCAAACATTTCAGAAACAAAACGTTCCATGAACTTAATGTTTTTGCGCTAATGTTTGGAGAACATTATTAAAGACCAGGTAATGTCTTTCATAACAGAACCTTGCAGCTTTCGAACAATAGAAACATTTATTTCACTGTATTATCATGATTTATCTGTCTGTCTAAATAAATGAAATTAATGATTCTTTATACATAAATGTGTGTTTGTATGTATATTAGGCATATTTTGGCCATCTAACATTCTGAAATAAACCTGCAGATGATCATGATAATTCAGTCTAAGAACAAAAACAGAAAAATCACATCCCATAACTCAAATACATTTGTCCCTTTTAGCTATAAACACACACACACACACACACACACACACACACACATATGAGAGTGAAATCCAGGTGGTCTTGTGGTAACCACTTAAAAGCCTTTTCATTTATCCTAATGCATCTGTTTAATGGCCTATTATGAGATCCCGGGAGAGATGTGGGTTATATTAACCCTGCTGGAGCAGAGAATGAACACAGCTCACACACACACACACACACACACACACACACACACACTTCAGTCCCTCTCTCTCTCTTTGTATGTCAGATACGAGAGCAGCCCTGCATATATTCATACGTGTGTCTTTCCTTGTTGATTGCTGCTGTTGTGTTTTCCTTTGGCGGTCCAGACGGTGCTATTTCTAGCAGTCCTGACTCACTCCATCACCTTGTGGATTTTCTCTCCTTGTTCCCCCCCGCCAGGACACATTAACATTGTAATTGCCTTTTAGCCCTCTCCTTTGAACACACTGTAAACGGCAGCGCTCCTCTGGGATGGAGAGCCTGAGGCCTACACAATCAACACAGCAATCTGTTTCCATTATATGCTTCTTACAGCCACGGCTATCAACGATTATAGACTGATACATAGACTGTGTGTGAGCGCACATGTGCTCATTGTAAATGGTAAATACAATGATTTCAGTATATATTGAGGTAGATTCTGATAAGGTTTTGTGCATAAAAATGAACTGAAATATGAGCTTTAGTTTAGACAGTAGATCATGGCGCTAGTAATGTCATGGAGGAATGCATATATAAAAGCATTGATTAAATGCATCTGCCAAATGCATAACTGTAAATATAAATCAAATGTAATTCATAAGACCGAAAGAATAAGATGGCAGGAGAGTGACAGCGCGCACACATTGGACGCTTCAGTCTCTGGGTTCATGAATAAATGAAAAGAAACAGCTCTGTTTTCCACATGGGACAGTTTTGTCCTGTTAAACACAACAACACACGTTTAGAAATCAATGCTACAGCGGTTCTGAAGCTGTGTGGAAAACTCTAGCTGTTGACTTCATCTGAGCAAATAGAATTGAAATCGAATCGACTATTTAAACAGGAACGTGTGGTTTATGTCTTATTTTTCTTCTGGACTAAAACCCAAACTGTCCACGAGTGAAGGTCCTATTGAAACAGCAATAATTACAGTCATTACAACACAAATGCAAGCACCCATTGAGATGCAGACCACCTGCTTTTAATAACAGTCCCTCATTCAAATGAGATGTAAATGTGTTTTCTTTCGTAACTATTGAGCTGCGACGCTCCCAACTATGAAACGTTCGCATTAATAAAATCTCAACAAATGTGAAAGATATGAGCAGAGATTGCTGAGAGCCTCATGAATATTCAGAGCTCGGCGGTGCGTCGTGACGTCATCGCACACGCTTTCTTTGATTTGAATTGGACCGAGCAGGAGTGAAAAGAGCTCTGTTGATTGTCAGTTTACAGAAGCGGGCAGACACATAATAGAGTCTGTGTTCATGAATACAGTCTCCGCACAGGATTCAACATCTAGACAGAAATCACAGGCCTGCAGTCTCCAGACCTTCTGTGGAAATGAAAAACATTTGTTTTTTTTTAAACATTTATTGAAGCAATAACCCTTTGATGCAGAAATCACTCAACAACAAAGACAGATATAAAGGTGGTTTTTAAATACAGGGTTTCTGTGGGTCTTAAAGTCATAATTAACCCCTCCACAAATTAAGAGCATCAAAAGCTCTTAAATCTGAACAGAAAACCGTGGCATTAAATGTTGAATGCACCACAAAACCGTAATTTCAGCCTCAGTATTTCTGACTCCTCTTCCAGTATAAATATCTAAACATCCTTAAATCATGATACATTTACTGTAAATGCAAAATGATGATATTAAATCTTATTTGCTGAGAAATCAATCAAAATGAGTTTATGATTAAAACAAGAACAAATATCTGTCAGTGAGGAACGGAAACTTGTTTTCCCTTTGAATTAAGTAGATTTTTCTGACTCAATTGACAGATATTTGTTCATGTTTTAATCATAAACTCACTTCATTTGATACATTGTTCAGAAAACAGCACTGTTTATTTGAAGTGATTTTGCTTCTAAATGCATGTTGATTTAAAAATCCTAAAAAAGTCACTTTTTGCAGTGTGATTAGAAGGTATACAGTGAAAGTTATTTCCATATTCTAGTGTTTGGGAGTAGAGCAATTCAAACCTTAAGCTATTTATGTTGTAAAATGAATTAAAAAGTAACAGAGATCCTTTAGAAATTGTCTTTTCAAACTTTGAAGTGTTGCTAAAACAACTAATTTTGCTCCCTGTAGATATTTAAGTTTACAGAACATACTGATGTCAGTTTCTGCATTAAATTTACTTTAAAAAGGTTTGCATTTACCTTCATAATACCTGCAGAATGTAAATAATAATATGTCACACTCTGAATGGTTTGAAAAGATTTGTCCATCATGCATCAAAGGGTTAAAGTACTTATTCTATTTCATTGGCTATAGAATGTGCATGACTATTATTAGATATTTTCACATCACTATTCTGTAATCTTTGGGGAGATTGAAGTGCATCATGCACAGAATTCATGTCACGATGTTAGAGGAACATGATGGTTTTCTCAGGGGTCTTCTTCTTTAACTGACCGGCGCTGGACTCACAGAGAGGGTCAGAGGCGATGTGGGTCAGGCCTGAGGGCATCAGTAAACGCACCCCTGCTCAATCCATCAATAAACAGCACACTTGTGTTTGACTCAGCGGGTGTTTCATCAGAGCCGAGCCCCGAGGCGGCAGTCGCTGTGAGCTTTTGTTTCCTATTGACTCATTTCACCCATGTGTGAACATAACACTTCAGACCAGTAATAGCTGTATGGATCTGGACCACAGGAACGCTTTGGATGGTGCATCTTGTGCTGTTTAATAGCCCTATCAGAAATGTGTGAAAACATCCTCCGGATGACGTCAGTAGTTGCAGAACACTTTAGTTTAAAGGCTCTTCTTGTGCTTGATTTCCTCTGCAAAAGTGGCACTGAAGTGACATTTAGGTGTCTTTACACAGATTCTTTAATGCTGTGCATAACATAGCAAATCCAACTGTATGCTTTGATATTAGGGGCTGAGGTGGGTCAGAGCTGGTTTAACGTAGTCCGGCTTTTATGCGGCATTACGTCTTTGAATTTTGAGCCGGCACGGAGCTGCCTTTGCGTAAGGATGCCTTTCGACCAAAGACGTTTTGAGATCTGAAAGTTACACTAATGACAAATTTACACTGCAAAAGTGGCACAGAGGCGCTTATGAAGTCTTTACACAGATTGTTCGATGCTGCTCAGATGTTGCATAAATGCATTTATATTTAAACTGCATACTTTGATACACTCTCAGAAAAAAAGGTACAAAAGCTGTCACTGGGGCACACCTTTGTACCTAAAGAGTCCATATTGGTACCTTAAAGGTACATATTAGTACCTAAATGGTACAAAAGTGTACCTTTTGAAAAGTTACCACCCCAGTGACAGCTTTTGTACCTTTTTTTCTGAGAGTGAGAGGCTGAGGTGGGTCAGAGCAGGCATAATTTAGTCTGGCTTTAATGCAGGCACAGAGCAGACTTAACTCAGCTGTGTGTGGATGCCTGATGTGTAGTACCTCAGAAGATGAAGCAAACTGAGACTGCTCATGATACAAGCCCTTTCTGGCGTCTCATGTATAGCGTCGCTGCAGGTGGTGCGTCTCTGTTGGCAGAGGTTCATCGGGGCTCCACCCCGCAGTCCCGCTGCCCTTTAAAACACCCGCTTTCTTTCACGGGTCTCGCTCTGAGGTCAAGTATGCGTCGCGTGCATCAGCTCTTCACGACCGCAGCCGTCTACAGCAGAGTTTGGAGGGTTTATGTTTCTGGCAGCTGTGCTTTGATATCATGAGGTCAATATGACCGATCTCGCTTTTTTCTGCCCACTTTCTTTCTTCAGAAAATAAATAGCTATGTAAAAGCGAACGCTGTCACATCACAAAGCAAGCAGTGTAATACAATGTCATGTGCCTTCAACTGTGACATGGCAAATGCACATCAGCAAACACAGAGCTGTACATTTCCTATAGGGTTGCCTTTTAGTTTAGTATGTCCCATTATCTCGTCTCCTCACAGGGAGGCT
This sequence comes from Sinocyclocheilus anshuiensis, assembly GCF_001515605.1. Taxonomy (NCBI): domain Eukaryota; kingdom Metazoa; phylum Chordata; class Actinopteri; order Cypriniformes; family Cyprinidae; genus Sinocyclocheilus; species Sinocyclocheilus anshuiensis. The sequence continues at coordinate 59,346 of NW_015555707.1, forward strand.
GTAAAATCAAAGACTATTCATTTTGTTTGCTGTGGAAATAGTCCATTTGTCTTTTCCCATTATCTGACATTGTTGACGGGCCCCTCAATCATGTGCTTGGTTACATGAAAACAATATATATGCGAATAATACGCTTTACCAGTTCAGCTTCTGAAATGTGGTGTTTCATAAGAATGCCTCTGCTATTTACGTGTTTTGAATGGTGTTTTAACGTGAAAAATATAGCTTTTTTGTACCAGTCCTAATGATACACACCACTAGTCATTATGTTGTGATTTTTAGATGTTTTTGAAAGAAGTCTTTTGTGCTCACTGCACATATATGATCACAGATACTGTAAAAATTGTGAAATATTATTACAAATTAAAACAGCTGTTTTCTATGTGAATATCTGTTAAACTGTAATTTATTTCTGTATTTTCAGCATCATTACTCCAGTCTTCAGTGTCACATGATCTTCAGAAATCATTCTAATATGCTGATTTGCTGCACAGTATTTTTGTGGAAACCGTGATACATTACCATTAGATTGGTCAAAAGTGACAGTAAAGACATTTATAATGTTACAAAATGCTGTTCTTCTATTCATCAAAGAAACCTGAAAAAATAAAATGTATCACAGCAGCACAAGAATAAATTACATTTTACTATATATTCACATAGAAAACAGTTATTTTAAATTGTAATAATATTTCACAATGTTGCTGTTTTTACTGTATTTTTGATCAAATATATTAAGCGTTGGTGAGCAGAAGAGACTATGGTGTAAATATTTCATACATTTGTAATTTGACTGTTCAAAGGAATATTTTGCCCGAAAACGAAACATCTGTCATCATCATCACGATGACATGAGGGAAAGTAAATGATTTTCATTTTTGATCTGTTCCTCTCTTTTGATCTGTTCTTTTAGTCCATCTTGCTCTCTGTGTTGTGCTGGAGCAGTAATGGAGGGATAATTGTGACTTGCCTTTGGTTTCAGTGTCAAGAAGGTGTGTGTGTGTGCGCGTGTCTGTGTGTGTGTGTGTGTGTCTGTCTGTCTGTGTCTGTCTGTCTGTCTGTCTGTCTGTCTGTGTCT
>NW_015555707.1:60807-66223 GCF_001515605.1 Sinocyclocheilus anshuiensis
TATGTGTGTGTGTGTGTTGCACATCAGAATCAGCGTCTGGTTCAGATTTCCACCCCCTGAAGTGAGACTCTTGGTTGAATTCTGCAGCACAGCTGAAATAAACTGCTCAGTGTGCTGCTAAATCAAGCAAAAGAGCAGAGAGAGAGAGAGAGAGACAGTCAGCGGGCGGCGGATTGTTCGGTCTGAGCATGAAAAGGCAAAACACAGATAATTTCAGTGGCCTCTAATACACACTATTATTGATATTACTGCAAATTGGTTGCCATGGTTATCTATTTAGCTTTGGACCTCAATGGAGAATGACTTCTGTGCGAGAGACAGACAGCGCTGGTTTAGAGGAGCCACTAATGCTGCAAGCGTCTGTGGGCCGTTTTCCAAGATAGTTGCCATGGTCACAGTAATTGGGTGGCAGAAATAAGGGCAGGAGACGACAGAAACCCACCGAAAGAGACTCGCAGCGATAGAGACAAGCTGAAAACATGAGAGGAAACCCATCTGTCTACTGGACATCCAAACAAACTGCTTCTGCATCAGTGTTTCAGCTCTGCTTTACAGCATTAGATGAAGAGAGCAGAGAAACCTCATCTAAATATGATTATAATGAGACAATTAGCTAATAAATCCATCATTTCTATTTCTGTCTAGTTCTAATTATTTCAGAAATATTGAAATAAATTAAAAGCTATTTAGATATTTAAAATAATAATATAAAATATATTTAAAAATACAAAAAAAATTATAATTCTAATTAGAAGAATTATAAAGATATACGAAGTAAATATTTTTAAAAATACATTGAAATATTATATGTAATATTTAAAATTATAGCCTGTTATACAGCGTTAGATGAAGAAAGTAGAGAAACCTCTTGAAAATGATCAAATACATTTTCTATTTGCATCTAATTCTGAAAAATGTAAAAATACAGAAATTAAATATTTAAAAATAAAATTATGAAAAAATAATTACAAAAATACAGAAAAAACGTTAATACAAAAAATGCTAGGCAACATTGCTCTACAGAAAATAGTGCAAAATCAATACAATATTTATTTTTATATATTTCATATATAAATATGTCATATTTAATATGATAGCCTGTAGTACAACATTAGATGAAGAAAGCATAGAAACCTTGTCAAAAATTATTATTATTATAATGTTAAAATGAATAAGTAAATCCAGAAATTTTATTTGCATCTAATTCTATTAATGTCAAGAATGAAACAAAATAATGAAAATATTTCAATATTCAAAACAATAATACAATTAAGAAGAAAAATGACAAACAATAGGCTAAAAATTCTAGATAATATTGTTTTGACAGATAATAATGCAAAAGCATAACATTGTAATATTCCAAAATGTGTCATATTCAAAATGATTAGAATAGAGAAGAGCATAAATCTGAATATAGCTGAGCTGTTCCGCATCGGCGCTCAGCGAGAAACTAGATGTGAGGCCTTCTGGGTCACAGTGACATCTACAATCATATCAGTCCATTCACTCTGAACCCGCAGGCGCTCGCGTGTGTGTGTGCGTGTGTGTGTGTGTGTGTGTGTGAGAGAGAGTGTGTGTGTGTGTGTGTGTGGCAGTCAGTGTGTGTGTATGTGTGTGTGCGTGTGTGAGTGAGTGTGTGTGTGTGTGTGAGTGTGTGTGAGTGTGTGTGTGTGCGTGTGTGTGTGAGTGTGTGTGTGTGCGTGTGTGTGTGAGTGTGTGTGTGTGCGTGTGTGTGTGAGTGTGTGTGTGTGTGTGTGTGTGAGAGAGAGTGTGTGTGTGTGTGTGTGTGGCAGTCAGTGTGTGTGTGTATGTGTGTGTGCGTGTGTGAGTGAGTGTGTGTGACAAGAACAAAGGCAGGGGAAGGAGGCCTGCACAGACTCCAGGCTGAGCTCGTGACGGCCCGCGGCTGACAGCAGAGCCACAAATATACGGCAGGAATTCTCTGACGTTCCTCTCGTTTACCCAGAATGCAGCTGTCGTGCCAGAGCTGATCAGGCTAATCAGACATGAGTTTCATGAAGGGAAGTTTCCACAGACTGATGACGTGTTGATGATGTTTGTTCACGTCACAGGAACGTTCATGCAGTGTCTCTGAACATCAGCGCTGTTTAATGTGTTTTTATAAACTCTGATTGAAATGTCTTTCATCAGAGCACAGATGCTTAATGCATTCATGGGACAGGTGTACTTGAGTTGGGCAAACATCGCGTCTGATTGGCCAGCGGAGAATCAAAGCAAGCACAAGCTGCTCTTTAATGTGCCTGTTTTTCAATGGCCTCACAAAAGACTGAATGAGAGGCTTTCCTCTGCCAATCTCATGTATTTCCAAACATTCATTCACCAATACACCTTTACTGGTTGTTTCTATATCTGTCGATCTTTAATTTAGTTTTTTTAACTAAAAGATATGGTGGAAATTTGAATAAATGATTATATTAATGCTTCCATTTGCATGTGGAAAGGAGCGCCAGGGTTTTATTTTAGTCGGACTCACTTCCTCCGCTGGATTAAACTGTGATTTGAATATCTTTGAAGGTCTTTGACGGGATCGGTGCGTTTCTGCTCCTGCTGCATGTGAGATAGCGCTCTGAGCCTTATTGCCATCATTAATTTAAATACTAATTGATTCTCTATGAGGCCTTTCAGAGAGTGTCCGACTCATCCTCTCACACGTGTGTCTGTGTGAACGTCACTATGATTTAATTTTTAAATTTCATTTTTCTCCCCATCTATATTTGTTTATCAATATATATCTATATTTGCGAAAAGAAAATGAATTTTATTTTTAGGAACATTAAGATCAAGACATTACTTTCATGCCATTTAAGCACATTTTCCCAAATTCGTATTACTGTAATTTGTCCAAACATTTGAAAGTTTTTTTGTTGTTGTAATTCTTAATGGTGGTTACATTTTTAGTGCTAAAATATATTACACTCAATAATATACTTTAGCACTGTAGCCTCTATTCCCACACACACACTCACACACACACTCACACTCTCACACACACACACACACACACACACACACACACACACACACACACACACACACGTATTCCTATCATTATGGTTTCATTCCATAGGCGTAATGGTTTTTCTACTGTACAAACTGTATTTTATAACCTCTTACTCAAACTCTAAACCTAAACCTGCCCCTCACACAAAACTACAGACAAATTTTACACTCTCAAAAAACTAATTCTGTGTGATTTATAAGCTTGTTTCCTTTTGGGGATTAAAAAATGTACTGGTATTACTATCCGTGAGGGAACACTTGGTTCCCATAATGTAGGGAATACCTGAACCACACACTCACACTTACACACACACACACACACACACACACACACACACACATGAATGATCCATGACATGTTGCTAAGCAACGCGGGGTCTGGTTTGTGCTGATAAGTGTCGGTGTTTGACTCTCGCATGCGTCTGTGGTGAAGCACAGGAGGAGCCGCAGGACATCTTTCTGATGTTATGATGTCTGTCTCACAGCTGTCTCTCTCTCTCTGTCTCTGTCTCACTCTGTCTCCAGTGATCCTACAACCACACAGACACGCGCATCTTTCAATCCAGAGTCTCCCCAAAAAACTGCATTTGAGCTTTTTCAAGCAGTAGTTTAAGCACACGACCCGTGTTCTCTCTGTCTGTCTGCTCGTGTGAGTCGTGTGCGATCAGCGTGATTTGGCAGCACACAAAGGGAAGGTCATTTCAAATGCAGCACGTGCAGGAAAATGATAGCAGAAGTGGAGAAGTGGCCCTCAAACGGCAGCTCACGTGACGGGGTCAGTCTGAGCTCCAAAGACTCTGATTGCTAATCACCCGCAATTACACTTATTCACATAATGACACGAGAATCAAAGGCCAGAAATAGTCGTCCGGCTTCATCCATTCATATCTCGCTGCCTGCTGTCACTCGTCCCTCCTCCATCCATTCTGCAGCCCATTACACACACAAACACACATATGGGCTTACATTTCTGCCACAATTCTGCGCGCGAAAGATCATATTTTGAGCGCACAAAAGTGCATTTTGCCAATCTTTCACTGCCGACATCTCTGAATTATGACAGGAGTTTTGTGTTTTTAATTCTCTCTCACTGCAGACGGTCATGTGATCTGCTCAGGTTCCTCTTTATCATCATGTCTTATCAAGAACCATGATGTAAACAGGTTCTTGATAATAATAATAAAATGATGCATAACTTCTACACATTCAAATTCTATTATTTAAAATAATAATACAATTGTGCATAAGTTTAAACATTATAATTCTAATATTTAACCTAACATTTTATGCATAATTGTATTTAAACACATTCTAACTCTAGAATTCTGAATTCTAAAAAAGTTCTCATCAAAATAATAAATAAATTAATTAATCCATAAATTCCATTTGAATCTAATAATATTAGTCAAAAATAAAAAAAATATTTATTATAAAATATTTAAATATTTAAAATAATGCAATTATGCATTAAGGGTGTTCATACATTCTAACTCTATAATTCTAAATTAAAAAAAAAAAATCCTCATCAAACATATTATAATGTTAAAATGAGTAAATCCAATTCTATTTGCATTTAATTTTATTAACGTCAAAAATAAAATAAAACATATTTAACATAATAAATATATTTAAATATTTAAAATAATACCATTAATATAAAGTTTAAAAATTGTAAATCCAATATTTTAAATAATAATACAATTCAGCATAAAACATTCAAACACATCTCTACAATTCTAAAAGTAAGTCATCATCAAAACCTTATCAGAAATATTAGTAAATGCATAAATTCGATTTGCATCTAAAAATTAAACAAATATTTAATTTAATAAAAAATATTTAAATATATTTAACTAAATAGTAAATTTACAAAACACAGAAAAATTCTAGGCAATATTGCTTTATAGATAATCATTAAAATATATTTATTTCGTATTTAAATATGATAAGTAATATTCAAAATGATTAGAATAGAGAAGAGCATAAATCTGAACACAGCTGAGCTGTTCAGACACACAGTGACATCTACAGTCATATCAGTCCATTCACTCTGAACATGCATGAAGAGCCGGTTTATCAGTAACGAACAGACAGAATAACACATACATGCAGGTAAGAAATGCGGTAAAAGCAGCTGTAAATGATCAGAGCTCCAGATGCTAATTCAGTGATTTATCAAGACCAGCGAGAGACACGGATCAATACAGGAACCACATCTGCGTGTCACCGATAGTACTGAGCTGCTGTTGTCATTTTACAGCACACTGGACAGAGATAATGGACCTCAATCCACCGTTCACACACTCACACGCACGCACACTCACACAAACTCTCTCTCACACACACACACACACACACACACACACACACACACACACACACACACACACACACA
>NW_015555707.1:71946-83129 GCF_001515605.1 Sinocyclocheilus anshuiensis
ACACATACAGACACACACAGACACACATGAGAGAAGAAAAAAATTAATCAATAACTGATCACTATGCACTCATGCCAGATTTCACATCAAAATAAAAAAGAAGAATATATATTAATATATATTATGATTATAGATATATTTAATTTGAAAATATTATATTATAAAATAAGTAAACAAAGCTTATTTTTAGGAGCATGAGAATTTGTAACAAAACTGCCATGAAAATAATGTTACAATGTTACAAGGTTGTAACATTTTCTTTAAAAAATAATTTCTTAACGCAAAATGTCTTCATGTTCCTGTCCACCATTTAAATAATAATAGATGATGATTCTATTTCTAGATTCATGAGAGATGTTTCGGAGCACATAAGCTCACATTATGATCTCTAGTTGAGTAGGAGCTTTTATGCAGTTCGTGTGTTCTGTCAGGTCCTGTAAGCGTGTCTCGTGATCTAAAGCCTCTAAAGGGATCATCCTTTATGTGTGTGTGTGTGTGTGTGTGTGTGAGAGAGAGTGTGTGTGTGTGTGTGTGTGAGTGTGTGTGAGAGTGTGTGTGTGTGTGTGAGTGTGTGTGAGAGTGTGTGTGTGTGTGTGAGTGTGTGTGAGAGTGTGTGTGTGTGTGTGAGTGTGTGTGAGAGTGTGTGTGTGTGTGTGAGTGTGTGTGAGAGTGTGTGTGTGTGTGTGAGTGTGTGTGAGAGTGTGTGTGTGTGTGTGTATGCTCACGTTGCTCTCGCCCGTCTCTCTTTCCCTCCTAATTCCATCTGCATTAGCATTTATTAATTGAATCCAAACAGACTGACAGTTTAAGCTCTGAATCGTCAGGATCTTCTCTCTCACCTCGCTGGAGTTCTTGTCTGGTTTGTCTCTGCTGTCCGTGTGGATCTTCCTGAGCAGGTGCTTGATGCGTCTGTCGTAGAACTGATAGCGACGGCTGCTGTTCTCGTTCAGCTTCCTCACCTGACTCAACAGGAAGTTAGGAACCTGCAGAAGAGCAGATCAAACCCTCTTGAGCACTTTGGGAAGATGCAATCAAGCTATGGTGGCAGAGGTTTCTCCAGCTCTTTACCGTCCACAGCAGGTCCTGGTAGCGGACGAGGAGCCTCATAATGTCGGTCGCGCGCTCGGCCTGGCCCTTCTCTGGACCGTCCACTGCTAGTTTACTGGGAACAGCTTTGTGCAAGAAGAGGTTTGGAGCCATGATGGTGGAGACGGCCCACAGGTTCATGCGGTTATGCCGCTCACATAACACCACCTTACTGAGGAACTCCAGCAGCGCCTGGAGAAACACGCATTCACACATTAATCTCGCCTCGATCTGAGGCTGTTTACACGTGATTAAATCGAACTCTGGTGCGATTGCTCTGTTAGTGCGGTTCATTTGAACTGAAGTGTGAACGCTGCTGTCCGAACCTTGGTGTGCACCAAACAAGCAAACAAAGTCTGCTTCCAAACGAACCCTCATGCCGTTTGACTGATATATGAACAATGCAGACCAAAGACATCTAAACACCAAAAACAGGAAAGATTCTCAAGCATCTCTGGTTCTGTTGCACATTACAGTTCGGTACAGCGGATCTACGAGGAATTCCTGACACTGTTTTGACTCCTTTACACATATGTGACCCTGGAGCACAAAAGCAGTGTTAAGTGGCTGGGGTATATTTGTAGCAATAGCCAACAATACATCCCAGACAGCAGACAGTTTCGGCCCAGATCCGGCCCACATCTGGCCCGCATGGATTTCACATGGGCCAGATGTGGGCCGGATCTGGGCCAACACTATGTTGCTGTCTGGGATTGTATGGGTCAGAATTATAGATTTATCTTTTATGCCAAAAATCATTAGGATATTAAATAAAGATCATGTTCCATGAAGATATTTTGTAAATTTCTTACCGTAAATAAATCAAAACTTAATTTTTGATTAGTAATATGCATTGCTAAGAACTTCATTTGGACAACTTTAAAGATGATTTTCTCAATATTTAGATTTTTTTGCACCCTCAGATTCCAGATTATCAAATAGTTGTATCTCAGCCAAATATTGTCCTATCCTAACAAACCATGTGCTCCAGGGTCACATTTTATAAGCTCTTGGGAGTTATTATAAACTGGTAAAAATCCCATCATATACACACGAGCACATTCAGCCCAGCAGCCTGCATTGATTTGGATGTTCGGTAAATTTGCAAAATATACACCATAAGGGCTGTCCAGTCAAATTTTGATTGCATCCTTATGCCTTTTGTTTGGTATCTTTGGGTTCGGTGTTAAAAAAAGAACCAAGAGAACCAAAGTACAAGCGTAAACACACCCTAAAACTGAACTTGAGCTGAAGTTAAAATATCACTGTATAACTCATGCAAAAAGTGTTTCTCTTCATAATCCAATCATTTCCTCGTGGATAAGATCTGCAGCAGATTCTCTTCTTGTTCCATTCATAAACACTTTCTCTCTTTTGTGGAACACAGAGGAAGATATTTTGAGAAATGTCTCAGTTGTCTCTTCAGTGGAGGTCAGTGGGTTCCAGTGTTGTTTGGTTCCCAACGTTCTTCAAAATATCTCCTTTTGTATTCCACAGAAGAAAGTAAGTGACGTGAGGGTGAGTAAATGATGACAGAATGATGATTTCTGGCTGAATAATCTCTTGAAGTGAACTGGGTTGTGAAGAGCGTTTCATGTGACTTTTAACATTCATCAACAGCAGCACTTCAACACAAAGAGACACGGTTATATAAACGGCCAACTGTGAGCTGCGTTACACTTGAGTGAAACACACACACACACACACACACACACACACACACACACACACACACACACACAGTAAACGTTCAGTGTGTTAATGAATTTCCGTTATGTAATGCTGCTGATGAGTCATGTCTATGACATGTTGGAAGGCGTGTGTATATGTGTGTGTGTGTGTATGAGAGTGTGTGTGTGTGTGTATGAGAGTGTGTGTGTGTGTGTATGTGTGTGTGTGTGTGTGTGTATGAGAGTGTGTGTGTGTGTGTATGTGTGTGTGTGTGTGTGTGTATGAGAGTGTGTGTGTGTGTGTATGTGTGTGTGTGTGTGTGTGTATGAGAGTGTGTGTGTGTGTGTATGTGTGTGTGTGTGTGGTGTGTGTGTGTGCTTGTGTATGCGCGCGTGTGTGATTTGTACCTTCAGTGTGTTTCTGTTGGGTTCTGGCAGCAGCAGCACAAGAAGATTCAACATGTGCAGCTTCTGCTTCAGGTCTGCAATATCTGTAGAAAACAATTTAAACATGATTCTTCCTCAAAAAGACTTTTGACTCTATAAGAAACCAATGACACATAATACCAATATTATTAGACCAAGACAATATCAGATCATATATAAATCTTTGAATGTTCATCCATAAACAAGTGAGTATTTTGGTCTCTTCTTCTGGTGAAGTCCAGCTACTGTGATGTAGATTCACAACACCTCTACACACCATACGACATACAGGACCTCAGTGAGACCTGCTGTTGTGCCTCACGCACCTCTGACGGCGCTGAAGGTGTTGAGATGTTCGGCGGTCAGCAGCGGCGCTGGGAGTTCACGGATGAACTTCTTGAGCAGAGCGGCGGCGTCATTCGGACTGACCTCGTCCCAGCTGAACGAACCGCTGTAAAACGAGTTCTCCAGCTTCTGCTGCAGCACCTACGACCGACACAGCGACTGTGAGCTGAAACACACTCACACAGCGCTTCTTCGTGTGTGATGCATAAAATACTTTGGTTATACCATGGTACAGTAAGCGGCCATTCAAAAAAAAACGTGTTTTTCCATTCCACTGCGCTACTTTCCAATTGATTTTCTATGTAAACAAGTGCTGGACGGGTGTGTTTCACTGTTGCACTTGGTGTCTCACGCATGAAACGGCGTTCTAAAAACATGGCGCTCAAGTTAAAATAAGTTCAACTTAAAAAATGTGTCTTGAGACCTTGCATTTTTCCACATTCCAATGCCTGTGTCTGTGTGAACCTTATGGTGTCAGATGGTACTTCAATGGATAGTACTTCATAGTACTACCAAGATACTTTTAGTACTTTTTGATAATAATGTTTTATGTTACTTTGATTCTGGCCTGAGACCCTGGAACCCGCAGAATCCCTTCAGAATCGAGACCCTTCTTCTCCAGAAATGACAGAAGCTGAAACAGAGAGGAGAAAACACCCAAGAGTTTTAGTTGAACTCGATGAAATGGAAGCAGCAGCCAATCTTTCTTCTGTATGGTGACGTACATCCAAGACGGATTATCGAAGAAGAAACAATGTAGGGCGGGACTTGGTTCTGTGCATCAGTTGTTGATTGGATGTTGAAGTGTGGGCGTGGCTCTCAGAAACGGAGGCGGGTCTGAATGTGAGCTTGTAGGGGCGGAGTTTAAAAGCACCGAATGATTGGAAAGTCATTTTCACTGGAAGATCCAGTTATAACATTTTGGGTAAACATGCGGTCAAAACATGTTTAAAAAAATGAAACGTACGGATGAATTGCTTACCATAAGATCAAATATATAAGGTGAATTCACATCAATAACACTTTACTTAAAGCCTTTATGTATAATGCATTATAAAGGTATTCGTTATGTTAGTAATTATATCTTTCCATAAATAATCGGTTAAAATGCATTATAATACTTGACGGTTGGTTTGTCGTGATTTAATGCATTATATTTTCTAAAGGTGTAACAATGAATAGATGAGTATTATAATGTATTGTAACTGTGGTTACAGTTATTCATGAGATCATACAATGCATTATAAGGTGCATCATCATTGCATTAAAACTACTTTTATATATAAAGGCTTTAAGTGATTAAGTGTTACCTTTACATTTCATGCCGACTTTAAAGTACCATTATAATAGTTTGAAAGCAATGAATTGGTGCAAAAGGAAATGATGTCATGACGTACTGTTTGGAGGAAGAGTGGGATCTGAGTGTTGGGTTTGATCTTCTGATCGCTTTCCACCAATGAGGCGAGAGGAACGCCGAACAAACAGCTCTCTGACAAACAGGAAGACATTCGACAGGATTCTGATTATTGGTCATTCAGATCCGAATGAGTGTGGTCATGTGACAGGAAACTCACCAGGGATTTTCCGTTTGCAGGTTTTGTGTCGTTTGACCTCGAGCCCCAGCAGGTCGCAGAGCGCCGTCATGTCAATCAGAGCCAGCTGACGGACCTTCTTCATATCCTGCTGGGAAAGATCCAGCACCCGCGTCACTCCCAGCCGGCACTGCGGACAGATGACCCGCTACAGACGGAGAGAGAGAGACGGGAAGAGGAGCAGGTGAGACAACACATGTGTGCTACACACCCCTCTCTGTTCACTGGTTTGATTTTATTATCATTATTATTATTATTTAGCCATACTGAGATTATGAGCATCAGCCAATAACTGCAGAGAGACAGACAGGCAGACAGTGAGTGTTGCTGTGTGGTTGCTATGGTGTTCTGAGCAATTTTTAGTGTGTTGCTATGCGGTTTCTATGTTGTTATGAGTGGTTCTTAGTGTGTTGCTATGTGGTTGCTGTGGTGCTTAGAGCAGTGTTTAGTGTGTTGCTGTGTGGTTGCTATGGTGTTCTGAGCAGTGTTTAGTGTGTTGCTGTGGTCGGTTACTGTAGACAGGCAGACAGTGTTGCTATGGTGTTCTGAACAATTTTTAGTGTGTTGCTTGCTATGCAGTTTCCATGGTGTTATGAGTGGTTCTTCTTAGTGTGTTGCTATGCAGTTGCTATGGTGTTCTGAGCGGTGTTTAGTGTATTGCTATGCGGTTTCTATTGTGTTATGAGTGGCTCTTAGTGTGTTGCTATGTGGTTGCTGTGGTGTTTAGAGCAGTGTTTAGTGTGTTGCTATGGTCTGTAACTGTAGACAGGCAGACAGTGAGTGTTGCTGTGTGGTTGCTATGGTGTTCTGAGCAATTTTTAGTGTGTTGCTATGCGGTTGCGATGGTGTTCTTATTGTGCTATGGTGTTCTGAATGGTTTTTAGTGTATTTCTATGTGGTTGCTATGGTATTCTGAGCAGTTCTCAGTGTGTTGCTATGGTGTGTAACTGTAGACAGGCGGACAGTAAGTATTGTTATGCGGTTGCTATGGTGTTTTTATTGTGTTGCTATTGTGTGTAACTGTAGACAGGCGGACAGTGAGTGTTGTTATGCGGTTGCTATGGTGTTTTTAGTGTGTTGCTATGGTGTGTAACTGTAGACAGGCGGACAGTGAGTGTTGTTATGCGGTTGCTATGGTGTTTTTAGTGTGTTGCTATGGTGTGTAACTGTAGACAGGCGGACAGTGAGTGTTGTTATGCGGTTGCTATGGTGTTTTTATTGTGTTGCTATTGTGTGTAACTGTAGACAGGCGGACAGTGAGTCTTGTTATGCGGTTGCTATGGTGTTTTTAGTGTGTTGCTATGGTGTGTAACTGTAGACAGGCGGACAGTGAGTGTTGTTATGCGGTTGCTATGGTGCTTTTATTGTGTTGCTATGGTGTGTAACTGTAGACAGGCGGATAGTGAGTGTTATGCAGTTGCCATGGTGTATTTAGTGTGTTGCTATGGTGTGTAACTGTAGACAGGCGGATAGTGAGTGTTGTTATGCGGTTGCTATGGTGTTTTTAGTGTTACTATGGTGTGTAACTGTAGACAGGCGGACAGTGACTGCTGTTATGCGGTTGCTATGGTGTTTTTAGTGTGTTGCTATGGTGTGTAACTGTAGACAGGCGGACAGTGAGTGTTGTTATGCGGTTGCTATGGTGTTTTTAGTGTGTTGCTATGGTGTGTAACTGTAGACAGGCGGATAGTGAGTGTTGTTATGCGGTTACTATGGTGTTTTTAGTGTGTTGCTATGGTGTGTAACTGTAGACAGGCGGACAGTGAGTGTTGTTATGCGGTTGCTATGGTGTTTTTAGTGTGTTGCTATGGTGTGTAACTGTAGACAGGCGGACAGTGAGTGTTGTTATGCGGTTGCTATGGTGTTTTTAGTGTGTTGCTATGGTGTGTAACTGTAGACAGGCGGACAGTGAGTGTTGTTATGCGGTTGCTATGGTGTTTTTAGTGTGTTGCTATGGTGTGTAACTGTAGACAGGCGGACAGTGAGTGTTGTTATGCGGTTGCTATGGTGTTTTTAGTGTGTTGCTATGGTGTGTAACTGTAGACAGGCGGACAGTGAGTGTTGTTATGCGGTTGCTATGGTGTTTTTAGTGTGTTGCTATGGTGTGTAACTGTAGACAGGCGGACAGTGAGTGTTGTTATGCGGTTGCTATGGTGTTTTTAGTGTGTTGCTATGGTGTGTAACTGTAGACAGGCAGACAGTGAGTCTTACCGGCAGCACTCCGTCGTCTCTCCTGCACTGGCTGCTGTTGTTCTGTGGTAGTTTGGCTTGTTTCAGTAAGATGGCTGCTTGTTCACAATACGCCACGTCTGTGATAAAGATCTCATCCATCTGCAGCCCTTGAGTCTCCTGACTGCTGACAGCTACACACACACACACAAACGCTGTTTACGGCTGTTTCCATTGACAGCGGGAAGCGTTCACTATCTGATCCATTTGAATATGATTTCCATGTGAAAAGGCAGGAAACTGCATCTTGTGTTCAAAGGGCACATGCTGCATTCACACGCACTGAGTTCACGTATAATCACTGCTCATGTCTTTGAATCTGAAGCATTTGAATGTTATTAAACACACATTCGCTCTTATATTAATAGATGTGACAGGTGAAGATCTGCAGCTGATAATATCACTGAATAATGAACAGAATAATGAACCATTACGATCACAATGCTGTAGTGCATTGGTTCCCAATCCTGATCAGGGAGAATCCTCAACACTGCACATTTTAGATGTCTCCCTAATTAAACACACAAAGTGTCTCTGCACAACCGCTAGAGTGTTGTGGTTGGTTACCAGGGTTCTTATTATGTTATTAGATAATCTTATTAGCTTCTCAGCCAATAGAAAAGAGGCAGTGTGTGTGTGTGTGTACCTGATCGTTGTGTCTTTGTCACACTCTCCATGTTTCTGTGTGTGTCAGGTTCGCTGTTGTGTCTCTCAGCAACTGCTGACTGAATAGAAAACAATTAGTTAGACTCACACACACACACACACACAAGATGAACAGAACTCAAGGCTTTATTCAGATGCGCTGATATGATCTGACATGACGTGAGTGTGTATTGTGTGCTGTGGAGCACAAGCGCATACAGGCCCTTACAAATGCCATGACTGACTGTTCCTCCACACACTTACTGTCCTTCTGCCATTACACAACCAGAAAAACTCGAACACCGTACTATTATTTCAGCTGATCAGCAAATCTGACACATGTCAGCTGTGCATTTCATTATCAAAGAGGTCAAATCATAGTTTTATTATTTATTACGATGGCCATTCACACAGAACACATTTGGATGCAGGTTCAGTGGAATGAAAATGAGCACAAGGCCATGAGACATGTTTTTAAAAGCTGAAGAATCTTGAGCTCAGTGTTTTTAGAATGGTGTATAATGTGCGAGATGCTGTGAAAGACACAAGACACGACTCTAAGATTTCCATCAAGTGCATGTAATGCAAAAATGCATAAAACGTCATTCTATTGATGTGTAAACGTGTGTTGATGTCAAGATGTTCTCACAGTACAATGAAGAAGATGCAAGAAAATCAGATTCCTAATGATATTCTAATTAACGCGACTTTTAAGTCACAGCTGTTATAAAGATCAAATGATGCAAAACTTTTAGGGGCCATTCACATAGAATGGCATCTTGTCTTTGAAAATGCAACATTTGGGCAGTGGAATTGGGGAAAAAAAAGTGCTGTCTTTGTCAAGTCACCTTTATTTCTATAGCGCTTTATACAATACAGATTGTGTCAAAGCAGCTTTACAGTGTCAAACAGGAAAAGTGTGCGCTGATAATGCAAGAGGACGATAGAAAACAGTCCGTTTATCAGTTAGGGGAAGTCGTGGCCTAATGGTTAGAGAGTCGGACTAACCCAAAGGTTGTGGGTTCGAGTCTCGTACCGGCAGGGATTGTAGGTGGGGGGAGTGAATGTACAGCGCTCTCTTCTACCTTCAATACCACGACTGAGGTGCCCTTGAGCAAGGCACCGAACCCCCGACTGCTCCCCGGGCGCCGCAGCAAAAAATGGCTGCCCACTGCTCTGGGTGTGTGTTCACGGTGTGTGTGTGTTCACTGCTGTGTGTGTGCACATTGGATGGGATAAATGCAGAGCACTAATTCCGAGTATGGGTCACCATACTTGGCCACATGTCACGTCACTTTAAAGTCAGTTCATTGCTGATTCAGTGATGTGATCGTCCAGCTCAGTTCAGAAGAGTGTGGATGCTGTGTCATGTGCGAGACACTGCAAAAGATGCGAGACTCGAGCACAATGGTCAAACCCGTCTGTCTCGCATGTTTACATTCATGCATTCTGTGTGAATGGCCCCTTAAATTGTTAGTGGGTCCAAAATCAAATATTATTATAAACACACACACACACACACAGGTGTGCTGTTACCTGAGCAATGGGGGAGGCAAAGACGTCTCTGACGTGTCGCGCTGGCGTTTTGTTCCTCTTACGCAGCGAGCAGGTGTACGAGTCAATGCGTCTCTGAACTGCCGCTGCTTGAGTCTTAGTGAGAGTCGACAACAGGACGGCTTTATCGACGTCTTCTTCTTCACCTGTTACCAGCGGAGACAAACCAGCATCCTGCAGCCAGAGCTCCTCCTGCTCGCCGTCTGACACACACACACACATGCGCGCGCACACACACACACACACGCGCGCGCACAGACACACAGACGCGCGCACAGACACACAGACACGCACACAGACACACATACACACGCACGCGTGCACAGACACGCGCACAGACACACAGACACACAGACACAGACACAGACACAGACACAGAGACAGACACAGACACAGACACAGCCACAGACACACTCCGGTCATTCCATCAGCGCGTGTCTCTGCATCATCTGACGGTGTGATGCATCTCAGCCTCACCTTCGGACTGTCGGGAATCTCGTCTGCTGCTGTCCGGCTCCGAGTCGCTCCGTATAGTCTCCACTTCACTCCAGAAGGACTCCAGGCACAACCTGTCGGGCTGCTGCGGGGTCGGGAGGTCAGGTGAGTCCGGCTGCGGGTCCCGAGGGTCCGCCCAGGATTCAACATTCATCGCGGTGAGGCTGCAGTCCCTGAAACGCACAGGAAGAGGAAGACGATGGTGACAAAGAAGCATCAGTCAGGAGGTTCATATCTCTCCAGCATGTGAATGAGATGTCTTCTACAATACACAAACGCTCAAAACTCAAACTACTTCCTGTTCAGATTTTACAGGTAACTAACCCATTTCATTGACTTAGCAGAAGTTGAAATCAAACCAAACCAAATTACAGATGAATTAATCTGACAACACTGCTGTTCTTCCTCAGTATTTCGGTCTTGTTTTCCAGTACTTCTTAAATCAAGATACATTTACTGGAGATGCAAAATTCTCAAAAATCAAGTTTATGAACAAACAGATGCCAATAGACCTTAATCAGTCTTTATAAATCACAACTTTAAACACTATTTCATGGAGTTTTTGTCCAATGTGAGTTATTTTCAGAAAGCCATTTCGTGAGCTGAACTATCAGAATGTTGTTAAACAACAGCACGATCCATTAAATGCACCGAGTCATAAAAATCAACTTCATTCAAGGGCAAAACAAGTTTATTTTTCTGAATCCATTAGCAGATATTTCTACTGGAAAACAGAGATACAGAAGGAGAACATCACATTTTTTGCAGCAGTTGTGCAGAGATATGATTAAAACCACCGGTTACACTCTCAGTGTGAAGCAGAGCATATTTCAGCTCAGAATGAGTATATTCCCAGTAAACCATGTTCTCAATCTGAGAGGTGGTTTAGTCAGGACTTTACCTGGTTTTGGTTTGGGTTAGTCTGGTTGAGTGTTGGTGAAGGAAGCGCCTCGGTCGACAGATTCCTGTGCAGGGCGGCTTTAGATCGAACCGAACGTGCCACATTCTCCTCACGGGGTTTTATGTCCATACAGTACATCCTCACTTACAGTGCTGCTGCTCATTTAATGCAGATGAACAATAATATTCCTCCTCTGTTTGAATATTGACATGATTCCGCTGCTTGTCACATCTCTTTCCC
>NW_015555707.1:83198-83307 GCF_001515605.1 Sinocyclocheilus anshuiensis
TGTGTGTGCGTGTGTGTGTGAGTGTGTGTGTGTGTGTGAGAGTGTATGTGTGTTAAGTGTGTGTACGTGTGTGTGTGTGTGTGTGTGTGAGTGTGAGTGTGTGTGTGTG
>NW_015555707.1:83500-87648 GCF_001515605.1 Sinocyclocheilus anshuiensis
TGTGTACGTGTGTGTGTGTGTGTGTGAGTGTGTGTACGTGTGTCTGGGGGAAAAAACAGCAACACCACATCACTAACACCTAACCCTGCCTATCTAGGGCACACCCTGCTGCTCATTAACACACACTACATGCCATTCATAATCTGACACATAAACAAAACCATCTGAGAAACCTCTAACCTACATGTGCCTCGTCAAAACAAAGGCCTTAATAATAAAGATGATCGGCAGGTCAAACACCTCACGGCTTTCAGGGTCACACCGGGTTTCAGACAGGCGTCCGATCAAGCAGGTTCTTCACTTTCTTTCACTCTTGCTTAAGCAGTCATTTTAAGCTGTCAAGGGCACGGTTTCTCCAAACACACTGATTTAACAGCATTTATTTGCCAAGAACCACTTGCGATTTCTAATGCTTAACACTTTTGACATCATTTCAATTCTAAAGATTTCCAAAGATTTAAATCAGTGAAAATCTGCTAATTGAAATTACGTAAAAGCGTTAGAGCTGAGAACACTACTTGAAAAACATAATCAAATTAGCCAAAATATGCCATCAACAGACACAGATGTGTAGAAATTTCTGAATTAAACCTTCTGTGGCTCTTTCTGCAGATGGGAAACATACTGAACTCTCTGATGCACGATCTAAAACTGATGCTGTTTTTACCATTGCAATGCAACATTTACTATTTGTGACCCTGGACCTCAAAACCAGTCATAAGGGTCAATTTTTTGAAACTGAGATTTATGCATCAGCTGAAAGCTGAAAGCTAAGCTTTCCATTGATGTATGGTTTGTTAGGATCGAACAATATTTGGCTGAGATACAACTATTTGAAAATCTGGAATCTGAGGGGGCAAAAAAATCAAAATATTGAGAAAATCATCTTTAAAGTTGTCCAAATGAAGTTCTTAGCAATGCATATTACTAATCACAAATTAAGTTTTGATATATTTACGGTAGGAAATTTACAAAATATCTTCATGGAACATGATCTTTATTTAATATCCTAATGATTTTTGGCATAAAAGAAAGATTGATAATTTTGACCCATACAATGTATTGTTGGCTATTGCTACAAATATACCCCAGCGACTTAAGACTGCTTTTGTGCTCCAGGGTCACAGATGTAATATTTACTATTTAAAAAAAATAATTTGCCACTATAAGAGTGGTGCAAAACTGTACAGTGCCAAAAATACACTTTCTGTTATGCATAAACACGTACAGCATTACAGTAGCTCAAACAGTAGATCTTGGCGCTGCTGCGCTGGCAACACCAGGGTCATGGGTTCGATTCCCAGGGAAAGCAAGACTTTGAATGCAATGCGAGTCGCTTTGGATAAAAAGTGTCTGGAAATGCATGAAAGTAAATGTCAAGCTGAAATGCTGATGAACAAAAGCACACAGACACGTGTGTTTAGATGTCAATCTGCTCTTCTCTCTGACAGTGTTTACAGATGTATTCGAACCCAGATCTCACGAAGTTCTGCTCGTCGTCATCGTTAGCATCTTCTTCATATTTTCGCAGACATTCTTGAGTCTCTAACGAATAGCGAGGCGGACACAGGTCTGTCATCGCTCATGAAATCTGTCAACTAACGCTAACAAGAAGCTGAATGACGCAGATTCACATTTCATTGTTCTGTTCAATCTCGGCTGCTAGTTCTCTCTCCATTCAAACTTCATGCATCACAATAAAGTGACTTTTATAGAGCGAGAGAACAAAAGCACAGAATGAACGCTAAAGGTTGCGCTACCATTGTATTCAAACTGCTTCAAACAATTAAACTACAATCTTCTAAAACTATCGTATAGCTACTTCATGCATTACAGACATTATGTTCCTAATGAGATCATTTACAGTCACAGCAACAAAAACCACCATCTGAACTAGTCACTAGAAACTAGAAATGTCCCACTGAATAAACCCACAGCACTTCACTAAATATCTCAGTTCAATGAAGACAAAAGAATCAGTGAATCAACTCGTGAATTCATCTGAACCAATAGATTCACTAAAATGATTCAGTCCGCAGAGATTACGTGGTTTTGCACAGTGCTGGGTTTGATTATCTTAACATTTTAAGATGTTTAAGAAAAGGCTTTTGATTAACATTTTATTATTGCAACATGACAAAAGACACAAAATAGCTCTCTGTAACTGGAATGCACAGGTTGCAAGCATCCTTATGCAAGAAAACGAATCATGCAGCGTTCAGTCTTACATCATTTCTTTTGCGTTTAAAACCAATTTGGAGATTCGGTTCAGCCTCTCGCTGCATGCTCAGATGTTAGTAACTTTAAGAACGGTGTGATAATCAGCTTAACTAGACTGACGTTCAGTTAGGGCTTTTTCAGATTTGACTGATTCATTTGAATGCAGTGTTTTGCCATGATTTTATTTTAATCAAGGAATCACGTTTTGGATAAAAATATTAGCAAACATTACATTTAGACATGTTGCCAATACACCAGTGATAACAAAATATTACATGATTACATGCTTGCATAACATTTCTACAAAGCATTTACTGTTAATAATAGACTACTGCTCTTATACTTTTAGTCATTTTGAATTTAAATCGCCTTGAATTTTTGAGTTTTGAATGTCATTTTTCTTATTTTACATTATTTCTGAACATCTGTGGCCCTGGAGCACAAAAGCAGTCTTAAGTCGCTGGGGTATATTTGTAGCAATAGCCAACAATACATTGTATCAAATGCATTGCTAAGAACTTAATTTGGACAACTTTAAAGATGATTTTCTCAATATTTAGATTTTTTTGCACCCTCAGATTCCAGATTTTCAAATAGTTATATCGCAGCCAGATATTGTCCTATCCTAACAAACCATACATCAATGGAAAGATTATTTATTCAGCTGATGCATAAATCTCAATTTCACAAAAATGACCCTTATGACAGGTTTTGTGCTCCAGGGTCACATATAGGATGTGTTTAAGCCAATATTTGCCTTCATATTTCATGCATCAGATATGTAACAAGTGAGTTTGTTTTACATTTACATCCAAGCGCTGCACTTGGAATAGAACTCTCTTTAACCAGATGCTTAATAAAGGGAATGCTACTTGAATCGTGTTGTAGTTAACGTTCACAAGTTGACTAGTTAAATCTAGTCTTTAGAAATCTTGAATTGGTCAAATGTTCTAAAAGGTCAAGATGTCCAGGGACTGTACCTGACAGGAGCGTGTCCAGCCGTTTTGCCCAGCTGCCGCGACTGACCCGTGTTTTTCCCCCACGGCGTCCTGCTCTGGTTCCTGGAGCCGCGGGCCCCGCATTGAGCGCCTCTGAGCTCCTCGGCGTGTAAACACATGAGAGCCAGAATGCTTCGCACAGGAACATCAGCGCAGCCCAGCATCCTGCTACAGGAAGAGCCGACCAATGCCACAACACACGCTCTACTAACAGAGGAATATCTGCAGAGGGAACGCGCTTCTCAACTAGCTTGACTCCTCAAACTTAAACTAAGCATTGATAAACCTCAAGATCAACTATTACACCACCGTTCAAGCATACCTCCTGGTTTAGGCAATCAAAACTAGCTACTTTCAGAGTCAAGCTCCAGCTCAAATGAGCTCAAACCAAGACGCTCACAGCTCGGGATCATAATCTGATCGCTTGGATTTGCACAATCTTCAGGAAAACGGAGCTCTTTGTTTGAAGGAATGGTTTGTGGGGATTAATAGACTTGTGACACACATCTACGTCAACTAATCAGACGAAATGTTTCTTCACTGTTTGATAAAATAGTATACGTGACAGTCCAAAAGCACTAGGAATATTGCATCTCCTAATATTGAAAATATTGTGGTTCTGTCACTGATCTTAGAAACACAATCATTCTGACGAGCAGCATGAAAACACTGTGTGTAAGAGAATCAAACACTACTGTTTAAAAGTTTGGGGTCATTAATTTTTTTTTTTAATGAAATTAATACTTCAAGGATGCACTAAATTGATCAAAAGTGACAGTGAAGACATTTATAATGTTACAAAAGATTTCAAATAAATGCTGTTCTTTTGAACTTTCTATTCATCTGTGAATCCTGAGAAATAAAATGCATCACAGTTTCCACAAAAATATTGTGCAGCACAACTGTTTTCAACATTGATAACAATCAGAA
>NW_015555707.1:90245-93672 GCF_001515605.1 Sinocyclocheilus anshuiensis
CACAAATACTGTCAAATGTGTTTAGCATGACACTCATCGCAAAGATGTATAGAAGTTTTTGAATGATGGGAATCCTGTCGGTGGATCATAATTTAAAAACTTGCATTCAAAGAAAAAATACAGTATTATAGAAACATATGCACTATATGATATTCTTGGTCTGTCAGTGCTTTATTAATCTAAGCTTCATCTGCAGCATTATCAAACTGGAGTATTTCTAGCGCAGTGAGTCTGTGTGTTTGTCTCGTTCATAACTAGTTTCTCTGCAGCTCAGCACAGTTTGAGTGTTTTAACTCTTGTATCTAATACATCCGTCATCTCTGAGATCACATCAGGCCCTTAAAATGATCCAGACATGACAGACTGGCACACATCATGACAACATGAACACAAACCTCACCGGTCACTGTTCCCTGACCAGCAGGACAATGCAGGATGATCCAGAGACACTCACAGGACACTCTCAAACACACCTGACATCTGAGATATTACACTGTTATACCTCATTCTACACTGAAAACAAAAATCAGTCAGAAATTGCTAGTAAGCTTCACAAATAATCACAAAAAATGGCAAGTAACATTGAATTAAATGTGAACATTTTAAATTGACTGTAACAGTGTTTTCTTAACACTATCTTTCACTCTCAGAAAAAGGTACAAAAGCTGTCACTGGGAAAGTATCCTTTCAACAGGAACTATTATGTACTATTTAGATACTAATATGTACCTTTAAGGTACTAAAATGCAGCTTTTAGGGGTAAATAAGGGACAGAGGTGTTCCGTCTCAGTGACAGCTTTTGTACCTTTTTTTTCTGAGAGGTTTTGCTATTTACACCTTCAAAAAAAAATAATTTTTACAGTGTATGATCCTAAAAGAAAATATTATTACTCAGAATATTTCTGTATGGCCTTCTCACTTTCATTCAACTCTCATCTGTTTAGTAATAATCACCAAAATCCATGTACTTGTGATGAAAACTATAGAAATCAATGAGATTAAAAGGAAAGCAAACGGAGATCTGACCAGACACACAGTGATACATTTGTGTCTGTTTCTGTTTCTTCAAAGGAATTTTAGGAGCAGCAACTGCATTAAATGTCGCGAGGGATGAAAGAGAACCGTGAGGCATCATCAGCAGAGCTGCAGCATTCAGACTCGCATGCATCGCTGCATCATGCAGATTTTCATATTTATTGTCTCCAGCCGGACAAAGACAATGTTGTATTGATAGCGCGCGCTTCGGCGGCACACACGCGCCCATAGCAACAGGTCTCCTGCACATAGCAACCGCCAGTATTTCAAATATATGACATTTATGTGGCAGAAATAGTGACTGATCCCTGGTGTAAATGAATGATTTAATTAGCTTGCATGCCGCTGTGTGAACCAGATGTAAATGAGGCGGACAGTAAGCAGGCAAAACGGTTGGGATCTGACCTGAGTCCAGCTCTCCGCGCGTCCGGTGTCCTCTGATGCTTCAGTATCGCGGATGCTGCGGAGAAACAAAAGCAGGAGCCGCTATTGTCTGACAGACAGATGGTGCCGAAGCCCTCATCATCACGTGACGTCACGGCGAGCGCGTGCGCCCGTGCGTGTGAGTGTGTGTGTGTGTGTGTGTGAGAGAGTGTGTGTGTGAGTGAGGGAGGGTGTGTGTGAGTTGAGGGAGTGTGTGTGTGTGTGTGTGTGTGTGTGTGTGTCACGCGCCAGGTAGCTCGACCGTGACCTCTGCAAGATCCTCACGAAAAATTTAAGCTCACTATTATCATTAAGGTTTAAATAATTTTACTTACATACAATTAATAAACAAATAAATATAAATATTAAATATTATTATTTTATAATTTTATGTAAATACCTCTACATTACAACAATCAGTAGTATTATAAGTGTGTACTCTGTAAAAAAGTCAACCTGCAATTATTACCTTAAAAATTATGCAACCCATAAAAATTAAATTTTGTTGGTAAAAATGAATGTCTTAGGTTGATTGATGTTAGCTAAATAATATTTGTGGCAGCAGAGAGGATGTTGATGTTTCTTCCTCATCTACTTGAACATCTCCCCCTTCGTTCAGGTTTGTTTCGCAGGTGTTAGAGGTCAATTCTCTGTAAAGCTGCTTTGAAACAATGTGTGTTTTGAAATTCACACACTCACAGCACAAAATGTATGGCTGTATATTTAATAACACCATTTCCATCTGAATATTTTCACTCATATCTGTTTCAGTTCAGTATCATCCATCCATCCACACTTTTCTCTCATGCTCTTCGTTTATACTGTAATGTGTTTTTATCCCTCAGTTCTCCTTTACAGATAAAATGCAGTCTGATTTCCTGTTTTTGTTTTCTTTTTCACTTCAGCATCTTTGACTAAAGGCAGTGCACTGTAATTGTGTGTGTGTGTGTGTGTGTGTGTGTGTGTGTGTGTGTGTGATTAGCAGCCCGGCTGTTTCCTTCCATTGTTCCAGCTCAGACCTTGATGAAGCATTGGGCCACACCCACTCACACCAGCACACACTGTTACTATGGCAACCCTGGCAAAGAACACACACTGTTACTATGGTAACCCGCAGCATAGTACACACACTGTTACTATGGTAACTTGCAGTATAGTACAGACACTATTCAGAATCAGAATCAGAAAGAATCAGAAAGAGCTTTATTGCCAAGTATGTTTGCACATACAAGGAATTTGTTATAGTGTCACAAGCTTCCAGTACACAGAGACAACAACAACACACAGATAATAAAAATGAGATGTGAATAAAATACACATGCATAAATATAAACCACAAAAAAAGAATAAATTGTATGTACAGGTGTGCTATAGATGGAATAGGAATAGAATAAAATAAAATAAAATAAGTTGTAGGGATGTACTAGGGTTTAGGGTGATAAATAAGTATAAGGTTATTGCACATACTGTACTTTAATTGCACAATGGGAGAACATTAACTGTTCATGAGGTAGAATGCCTGGGGAAAGAAACTGTTCTTGTGCCTGGCTGTCCTGGTATTCAGTGCTCTGTAACGCCGACCAGATGGCAAAAGTTCAAAAAGGAGATGGCTTGGATGTGATGGATCCAGAGTGATTTTCTGAGCCCTTTTCCTCACTCTGGATGTATACAGTTCTTGGAAGGTAGGCAGGGAGGCACCAATAATCCTTTCAGCAGTCCGAACCATTCTCTGTAGTCTTCTGATGTCTGATTTTGTAGCTGAACCAAACCAGACAGTTATTGAAGTGCACAGAACAGACTCGATGACGGCTGAGTAGAACTGTTTCAGCAGCTCCTGTGGCAGGTTGAATTTCCTCAGCTAGCGAAGGAAGTACAACCTCTGCTGGGCCTTTTTAACAGTAGAGTCAATGTGAGTGTCCCACTTCAGGTCCTGAGAGATGGTGGTGCCCAGGAATCTGAATGACTCCAC
>NW_015555707.1:94515-103414 GCF_001515605.1 Sinocyclocheilus anshuiensis
TTCTGTAATGTGTTTATCCCTCAGTTCTCCTTTACAGATAAAATGCAGTCTGATTTCCTGTTTTTGTTTTCTTTTTCACTTCAGCATCTTTGACTAAAGGCAGTGCACTGTAATTGTGTGTGTGTGTGTGTGTGTGTGTGTGTGTGTGTGTGTGTGATTAGCAGCCCGGCTGTTTCCTTCCATTGTTCCAGCTCAGACCTTGATGAAGCATTGGGCCACACCCACTCACACCAGCACACACTGTTACTATGGCAACCCTGGCAAAGAACACACACTGTTACTATGGTAACCCGCAGCATAGTACACACACTGTTACTATGGTAACTTGCAGTATAGTACAGACACTATTCAGAATCAGAATCAGAAAGAATCAGAAAGAGCTTTATTGCCAAGTATGTTTGCACATACAAGGAATTGAGCGCAGGTTTTACTATTACTATTACTTCTATTACTATTACTTCTATTATTCTATTACTATAGTACACACACTGTTATTATGGTAACCTGCAGCATAGTACCTACCCAAACTGTTACTATGGTAACCCACAGCAAAGTACACATATTGTTACTATAGTACACACACTTTTACTATGGTAACCTGCAGTATAGTACAGACACTGTTACTATAGTACACTGTTACTATGGTAACCCGCAGCATAGTACCCACCCACACTGTTACTATGGTAACCCACAGCATAATAGACACACTGTTACTATGGTAACCTGCAGTACAGTACACACCCACACTGTTACTATGGTAACCTGCAGTACAGTACACACCCACACTGTTACTATGGTAACCTGCAGTACAGTACACACCCACACTGTTACTATGGTAACCTGCAGTACAGTACACACCCACACTGTTACTATGGTAACCTGCAGTACAGTACACACCCACACTGTTACTATGGTAACCTGCAGTACAGTACACACCCACACTGTTACTATGGTAACCTGCAGTACAGTACACACCCACACTGTTACTATGGTAACCTGCAGTACAGTACACACCCACACTGTTACTATGGTAACCTGCAGTACAGTACACACCCACACTGTTACTATGGTAACCTGCAGTACAGTACACACCCACACTGTTACTATGGTAACCTGCAGTACAGTACACACCCACACTGTTACTATGGTAACCTGCAGTACAGTACACACCCACACTGTTACTATGGTAACCTGCAGTACAGTACACACCCACACTGTTACTATGGTAACCTGCAGTACAGTACACACCCACACTGTTACTATGGTAACCTGCAGTACAGTACACACCCACACTGTTACTATGGTAACCTGCAGTACAGTACACACCCACACTGTTACTATGGTAACCTGCAGTACAGTACACACCCACACTGTTACTATGGTAACCTGCAGTACAGTACACACCCACACTGTTACTATGGTAACCTGCAGTACAGTACACACCCACACTGTTACTATGGTAACCTGCAGTACAGTACACACCCACACTGTTACTATGGTAACCTGCAGTACAGTACACACCCACACTGTTACTATGGTAACCTGCAGTACAGTACACACCCACACTGTTACTATGGTAACCTGCAGTACAGTACACACCCACACTGTTACTATGGTAACCTGCAGTACAGTACACACCCACACTGTTACTATGGTAACCTGCAGTACAGTACACACCCACACTGTTACTATGGTAACCTGCAGTACAGTACACACCCACACTGTTACTATGGTAACCTGCAGTACAGTACACACCCACACTGTTACTATGGTAACCTGCAGTACAGTACACACCCACACTGTTACTATGGTAACCTGCAGTACAGTACACACCCACACTGTTACTATGGTAACCTGCAGTACAGTACACACCCACACTGTTACTATGGTAACCTGCAGTACAGTACACACCCACACTGTTACTATGGTAACCTGCAGTACAGTACACACCCACACTGTTACTATGGTAACCTGCAGTACAGTACACACCCACACTGTTACTATGGTAACCTGCAGTACAGTACACACCCACACTGTTACTATGGTAACCTGCAGTACAGTACACACCCACACTGTTACTATGGTAACCTGCAGTACAGTACACACCCACACTGTTAACACACACACACACACACACTGTTACTATAGTAACCTGCAGCATTGTACACACCCACACTGTTACTCTGGTAACCCGCAGCATAGTACACACACTGTTACTATAGTAACCTGCAACATTGTATACACACACTGTTACTATAGTAACCCACAGCATAGTACACACCGTTACTATGGTACACACACTGTTACTATGGTAACCCTCAGAATAGCACACCCACTGGGATCCTGATGCTCACGTGCATTAAGATGCAAGAAAGCTGATGAAGACAGAACTATTATCTACCCTGTGTGTACATTGTGTTTTCTGTGCATATATTCAGCTCAGTCTCTATATGAACATTCCTGGAGGAAATATCTACAGCAGAATAGTGTTGAACTGAATTAATTGCAGAATGTTGAAATCAGAGTGGCTTCAGTGCAGTGTGATGTTAGCTGTGATGCTTTCTAAGT
This sequence comes from Sinocyclocheilus anshuiensis, assembly GCF_001515605.1. Lineage (NCBI taxonomy): Eukaryota > Metazoa > Chordata > Actinopteri > Cypriniformes > Cyprinidae > Sinocyclocheilus > Sinocyclocheilus anshuiensis. The sequence continues at coordinate 97,084 of NW_015555707.1, forward strand.
AAGTGAGTGAGTTGCTGTGTTTGTGTCTGACGTGTGTGTATTACTGTAAGCAGCACATCTAACGGGATTCTCTGCGACGCATCTGTCGCCAGTCCTGCACGTGAGTGAGCTCTCAGTCCACTGTCCCACAACACACTGGACATGCAATAATATTACAGTGCACACTGAATGCATGTTATAAGTGCTGCAGTAAACAGAGAGAGTTCAGAGTATTTCTGCTCATTCTCCACTGAGCATCGGTGTGTGGAGCTGAGGAGATTGTGTATTTGCACTACACAAGCAATATTTCATAATGTGGACAAAAGCGCCAAGCAGGTGAACACTGGCAGGTTCTGTTACATGAATAGCTGCACAAAGGCCTCTGTTCAAACAGGGCTATTTTTAACAAATCTCTGCTGGATTGCTTCAGTTTGAGATCCACACATGGATTAGCCTCATTCACCAGCGGCCGAGAGAGACAATTATACAAAAGCTGATCACTGAAACACTGAGCTGGAGGTTCAACTGGAGCAGAGACCGGAAACCTGATGACCGATTAGTCAAAATCATATCGTGCATAAATAGATTCATTAAACAGAGTTCCATTATTAAAATATCAGTGTGTTGTACATTGTGTTTCACTTTAAATTAAAAAAAAAAACACTTTTAGGAGAGATATTAGAAAAACTGAGATCATACACTGTTTTTGTTTTAATCAAAGATCAAGTAAAGTTTAGAGAATACTTACTGATAGAAACGGAAATAAAAACTGGATCTAAATTCAGCCAGTATCAAAGGTGAGCTCTGTCTCAGTCTGTGTCTGTGTTAGAAAAACCTCTAATTCATGATGAAGTGAATTTAGACACAGGAAGGTGATTCTGTAATATGGATGAACAGTAGAAAAAGATGTAAACACAAAGACAACAGCTGAGTAACTGATCATTTCCTCCTGTCCTGGTTCTGTTCTTTTATGGAGAGCAAATGCTTTTACTTCAGAATGAAATATGAAAAAGTAAATAAGTTTGAAATTCCTTACAAGACATAAAGCACAACTAGATCTATTTAGGAAAATAGATTGTGTGTGTGTGTGTGAGTGTTTGTGTGTGTGTGAGTGTTTGTTTGTGTGTGTGTGTGTGTGTGTGTGAGAGAGTGTGTGTGTGAGTGTTTGTTTGTGTGTGTGTGTGTGTGTGTGTGTTTGAAGAGAGATGTGTGTGTAGTTTTATATTCATTCCTGAAGGTGGCGCCCTTGTATTAAAATAGCCAAGATTTACTTTCTATAGTGTGGAAATATTGTTACTGACTGATTATGACAGCCATCACAAATTATCATCTTATTTTAAATGTTTTTCATCTTATTTTGCCCATATCGGCACCCATGGTAAATATGAGCAAAGGCGGCTGTGAAAATAAATCTGCATCGTTTATCCTTTTAATGTTTCATTCAAAAAATTCACAAAATTCTAACCTTTCATTGAAGTAAAACAATGAAAAATGGGGGGGAAATCTCATTATGAAATAAATGTTTTTCTCCAATGCATGTTGGCCACAATTAATGGCACCCAATTATTGCAACGTCCTTTTCCCAAGATAACAGCTCTGAGTTGTAATGCCTGATGAGTTTGGAGAACACCTGACAAGAGATCAGAGAACATTCATTCATGCAGAATCTCTCCAGATCCTTCAGATTCCCAGCTCCATGCTGGTGTTTCTTCTCTTGACTTTACCCCACTCATTCTCTATGGTTCAGGTCAGGGAACTGGGACGACCATGGCAGAAGCACATTTTGAGCTCAGTGAGACATTTCTGTGTTGATTTTGATGTTTGTTTTGGATCATTGTCCTGATGGAAGATCCAGCCACGGCCCATTATAAGATTTCTAACAGAGACAGTAAGGTTTAGATTTTTTATCTGTTGGTATTTGATAGAATCCATGATGTTATGTATCTGAACAAGATGTCCAGGACCTCCGGCAGAAAAACAGACCCACAAAAATATCACTAAAGATCCAGCAGTATATTTAACTGTGGGCATGGGCTACTTGTTATCCCTGTTTGCACCAAGTCCATCTGGTAGGTTTGCTGCCAAAAAGCTCTTTTTTTTAGTTTCATCTGAGCATAGAAGCCAGTCCCGTCCAGTCGTGTCTGACAGCTGAATATGCTGGAGTTTGTTTTTGGATGAGCGAGGAGGATTTTTCTTGAAACCCTCCCAAACAACATGTGCTGATGTAGAGGCTGTTTGATATATGTTTAGGCTTTCTGACCCCAAGACTCAACTAATCTCTGCAGTTCTCCAGCTGTGATCCTTGAGGAGTCTTTGGCCGCTCAAACTCTCAAACCATGCATTAGGACGATATAGACACACATCTTCTTCCAGGCAGATTTGCAACATCTTTAGTTGATTGGAACTTCTTAATTATTGCCCTGATGGTGGATATGGGGATTTTCAATGCTGTAGCTCTTTCTTTTCTGTGAAGCTCAACCTTCAGCACATCAGAACTATATTCTTTGGTTTTACTCTTTGTGATTGTTGATTAAGGGAATTTGGCCTTTGTGTTCCTCATATTTATAATCCTGTGGAACAGAAGTCATGGCTGGACAATTTCATGCTGGTGTGCTAAAATTTTTAAAAATATGAATGGAAATATACTTCAGAGATATTTTACTCATAAGAATTTCTAGGGGTGCCAATAATTGTGGCCAACATGCATTGGAGAAAAACATTTACTTCATAATGAGATTTCCCCCCCACTTTTCATTGTTTTACTTCAATGAAAGGTTAGAATTTTGTGAATTTTTTGAATGAAACATTAAAAGGATAAACGATGCAGATTTATTTTCACAGCCCTTTAATCTCGTAATCTTAGATTTTTTGTAATTTTTTTAACGTGACACTAAAACGCCGTCGTACACAAGAGACAATAATTTTTTTTATTCATTATTATTATTACTATTACTATTATTTATTTATTTATTTTGGTCTATTCGATTTTTAAAAAGTATCATTACATTTGTCACTTCTGTCCCCCTCGCTTCTGAAATGATGGCTACGCCCCTGAGTGTAACTAAACACTTTACATGAGCCTGCAGTACATTATGATGGACAGCTCTGGCTTTATTAAAATATTGACTTTCTGATGCGTGTGCCCACCTCTCCTAATGGCTGAGAGTGCACGTATGCATCCCTGGCTGTGGTCAGTATGGACGGCTGGCGTCCTTCGGCCGTTTCAGCTGCACTTTCAAGCGTTTCATGCCGATCTGGAAGCCGTTCATGGCCTGGATGGCAGCCTGAGCGCTAGCGGGGTTATCGAAGCTCACAAAGCCTGCAGACGAGAGAGAAACCGAGCAACAGAGTCTGAGCGAGACTGTGCTGTTCATGTGTGCGTATGTTACAGTCCCTGCAATATAACGTCCACAAATGTCCAAATTTACTCCTTTTTAATTCATGTGGAAGGAAATGGACAACAAATCCTCAAGGAAACAAATAAACTGAGAGGACTGAATCAAATGAAACTAATGGGAGAGAGAGGGAGAGAAACGGCTTGATTTCTGCAGAGGGTTCGTGTTCCCGAGAGCCGCCTGTGTAGTCTGAGAAGAATGAATATAAATATATGTGATTCCAGACAGTCAAGGCTTTTGGGGTGAGTGAGGAGACCAATAAACCTTCATTAAACTCACTACAGACACACACACACACACACACACACACATCTGGGTGTATATGTGGTAGTAATAGAGATGAAGCACCAGGTGGCGCTGTTGCTTTTAAAGTTCAGGATCTGCGCCAGTAAAACTACATCAGGATGAGGTCAGGGAAGTGGAGCACATGAAACAAGACAGAAAATCAATTCACAAGTGATGTTTGAAAGAAATAACCTGTGTTTCATTGCAGTCTAATACACGATGATTCAAATTACTGTTACTACTTTCTTCTGGTTTGGTTTGCTTAGCATACAGGCACTATATGTTATAAATAATTTGTAAGCATCACAGTTCTCTTCAAGAAGTCAAACCACACATGACTGATTTACACTGACTCTGAACATGAATCATTCATCAATATGTAAATGTCTTGAGCTGTTCCTAATGAGGAGGTCACTGAGAGTCATTGATTAGTGTGTCTGACCGCAGTAATGGACTGATTCACGGTTTGTGTTCAGATAAATGAGCTGCAGTGATCTGACTGACATCAGTAACAATAATTATATTAGAGGCTGTTTTGTTTTATTATCTGCTCATCTCACCTCACTCAAAGTGTCAAACTGTTTGTGAAGCTCAATATATAAACTACAACTGGACATTTTCTCAACATAACCTGCCATTATATTTACTTTACCATAGCTTAGGTGTTCTGAGGGGTTGCTATGGTGTTGCCAGGGAGTTCCTGGTTGTTGCTAGAGATTTGCCAGGACGTTCTGGGTTGTTGCTAGGGTGTTGCTAAGGAGTTCTGGGTTGTTGCTAGGAAGTTCTGGGTGTAACTAGGGAGTTCTGGAATGTTGCTAGGGATTTCCCAGGAAGTTCTGGGTTGTTGCTAGGCAATTCTTGGTTGTTGCTAGGGTGTTGCTAAGGAGTTCTGGGTTGTTGCTAGGGTGTTCATTCCTGTAGCTCTAATAGCAAAGCATTGGAGGTGAGGCAAGGTGTTCCGAGGAGTTGCTAGGGAGTTTTGGGCTGTTGATAGGGTGTTGCCACAGAGATGTGGGCCATTGCTAGGGTGTTGCCAAGGAGTTCTGGGTTGTGGCTAGGGTGTTACCAAGGAATTCTGGATTGTTTCTAGGCCATTGCTAGGGAGTTCTGTGTTGTTGTTCAGGTGTAGCCAGGAAGTTCTGGGTTGTTGCTAAGGAGTTCTGGGCTGTTGCTAGGGTGTTCATTCCTGTAGTTCAAACAGTAGAACATAGGTTTGATTCACAGGAAATGCATAAACTTATAAAATGTTTACTTTGAATGCAATGTAAGTCTCTTTGAATAAAAACGTCAGCTTAATTGCAAATTAAAATGTGTTTAGAGTGGTTGCTTAGGTCTTAGTAAACACGCCTAACTATGCAGACATGGTCACGGGTGTACAGTAGCTGTCTGAAGAGAGAGGATTGCTGTGCTTATAAAATCTAATGAGCATTATGAGATTATGGATTAGGCATCTTGAATGAAGACTACGGTCGAGCGCTGTTGTTGAGTGTGTGTTGTGTTGACGCAGTGTGTTTTATTCATGAGAGTTTACCACGGCTGGGTCTGACTGCACCTGCTCAGAGTTGTGTGAAGTCTGACAGACAGAAACCGAGAGCGTTTCTGAGGAGCTCAGGACAGCTGCAGAAGGAGCTTTAAAACTTACAACTCATCTTTAACTATTCATATTCTCATCTGTCTGACGGCTGAGCTGACCTGTGTCTTGTGTCAATACGAAGTCCAGTTCATGTTGTTGTGGTGCTCCAGTCCAGTCTTTGTGTTCTGCTCTGAAAAGACTTCCGTGAAATGAAAGAAGACAAATAGAAAGATTACTGTGGTTAAAGCAGAATTTCAGACTGAGGAAGCTTTTAGTGTAGTTTATGATGTGCAATACTAAAGTGCAGACATAACTCAATTTACTATCAGCACTAGTACAATACAAGCACGTGCATAATTGCGATCGATGCGGCTCTAATCGATATGTAATGGATTGTCTGGAGGGTGCTTAAGCAGATGGACATGATTTAAGACACGCTGACATGCTGAAGGTCTCGATGGGACGCTTTGATGAAGTGCCCGTTTGGACCCTTACGGGCCTGTTCAGCAGCAGAACCAATCGATACGGAGCAAAGAAACTGTTAGACACACAGGAGACGGGATGATTTGCAGCGCCTGCAGCAACATTACATGCGGCACCATTCATGTGTGTTTCTAGTTTCAGTAGCAGGCTGAGATTTAAGCAGTAAGCAGACAAACGAAGGTGTACGACTGTATCAGAGATGATGCTGCAAACATGAACACATCTCTTGCCAAGCTAGCTGCAATATTTCTGTTCATAGCGCTTGGAATTCAAATAAGAACCAGCATGTTTGAAATATGCATCCCATAATCACAGTCATTTCTTTAATAATGTCTCCTCCACCCGTCTCTCTCTCCCTGCGGGGAAACCGTCTGTCTGTGACACACACATTATACAGCAGAAAGAGAAGGAGACGGAAGATGATGATGATGATGATGCTTATCAAATATGTACTGATTGAAGAGAGCTGCACTCAGTCCCCATCTTGAGAGGACACACACACACACACACACACACACACACACACACACTCTCTCTCTCTCACACAGACACAGACACAGACACACACACACACACACACACACACACACACACACACACACACTCTCTCTCTCTC